>NC_073720.1:75706990-75810270 GCF_023634085.1 Falco cherrug | reverse complement strand
TCAGAGCTGTCCCTGTATTTAGAAAATAAGTGTTATGCAATATTTCCCCATGGCTTCACTAAGATTCACAACAGGCAAGTACACTAATAATTAATGTGATGGGAAATGACATTTATTGTGGATGTGGAGGATGCTGGGCTTTTTTCTTCTTGTAAAAAAAAAAAAAAAGCAGATCCAAGTAAACTGCTGAAAGAGAGATGTCTCATAAGACTGTTCTCTCTTGTTCTGACCCAGGACTCACAACAGCAGTGCCTTCCTGCTCAGACTGAGTTATTTCCATGCCTCTATTTGGTTGCGCATGCAAAATAGGAGACAAAACTGCCTCTCTTGTTGCAGCCCAGTAAACATGAGTTTTGGCATGACTAAGGTTTGTAGTGCCAGGGCAGGGTCTCGGGACACCTCTGGCTTTGTCTTGACGTGAGCTGTTTTGGCTTTTTTAGCTGAGACAGCAGCTGTCAAGCAGTCAGGTAACTGTGAACTAAGTTTGGTTTAGTTATTGTCTGGTTTATAATGACAATAAGTAGTTGTTGTGTGTTGACTGAACTGTCGATGACTATAGATTAAAATGTGGTATGGCAGCATGCAGAGACATGACCAGAGGGCCCGGCCTTTAAGCACAAATCTGAGTGGTGCCCAAAGGGGCACAGCCTCATCTTTTTTAGGTAAAGCTAGTTTTGTAGATGACACACAGAAACAGAAAGATTGAACAGCTGGGAACCAACAGAAAAAGATACAAAACAAAACAAAAAAGAGGTCAAAGCAGATTTTGCTGAGAAATGGATAAAAATAAACCCTGGTGGACCCAGGACTCAGAAGAAAAAAGTCACCATCATTAAAGCACAGTGAGGAACCTAGGATACTAACACCTTACCACAACTCCCACTTCACTGTTTCCCTACTTCACATTGCATCCATGGACATCTGTATCTGGGGGAGCATTTGAAGGGAAAGCAAAGCATCAGGGAAAAGGACTACAGTCTAAGACAGCTTCCCTTATAATGACTTTAACCATACTGTCACTATTGAGATTTATTTTCTACTAAACAGATAATTTAGACTTCAAATGTCAATATTTTTGCTTAAGCCCTGCTATTGTCCTTCCAGTCGATACAGGGGTTGTTAAAGTCCCCCATGAGACCAGGGCATGTAAACATGAGGGTTTTTACAGTTACTTGAAAAAGACCCTATGTACTTCTTCTATCTCATCAAAAGGTTTGCAACACCATTCATGGTGGTGTGCCCCCCAATAACCTTGGCCCAAAAGCTTTCAGCTGACTCCTGACCCATCCCAAGGCAGAGGTCCATGCAGTTCAGCTGCTCTTTCACATAGAGGGTCACTCTTACTTGTCATGTTCCCAGACTGTCTTTCCTAAGAAGCCTGTAACCCCCCACCACACGACTTCAGTCGTGAGAGTTTTCACCCCATGTCCCTGTGCTTTCAGTGAGGTCAAGGTCCTGTAACTGCACAAAGACCTCTCCCTGCTGCTCATTCACTGTGATGGGTGCATTTGTGCAGGGGCATTTGGACATGAAATGGACACTCAGGCATGGACTTTCCCCAGAAGAAGCTTGAGAGCCTTCTCCATAAGGCTATTCTGCAGGTATCTCCTTCTTTAAAATCCTGTGCTTCAAGGGATTCCACTTCAGCTCTGTTTTGTTGATTGCTATGTCCTTTCTATTCCCATTACTCTGGGCACTTGCCTCACCCATCCTATCACTTGATTCTTTACACATTCCTTATGGAAGCACTTCCTTTCCTGTTATTTCTAGTTTAAGGCTCTCCTCTACCGAGTTGGCCAGGCTGTTGGCAATGATACTCCACAGCAGGAAAAATAGCACAAATACTACGTTTGACTATGTTTCATTCAACGTAATCTTAAGTTTCTGCATTCAGAAATCACCTTGCACCATGCATTTACATTCATACTGTGTCACATTTAGCTGCCTCAGAGCCTCCTATAAGTTCCTAAAACTCCAATAACACACTTGAAGCTGAAATTATTTGCTACAGGGGTTTAGCCTCTAAAATTCTTACTAAGGTAGTTAAAGTAGAATTCAGTTGAGTAATAAATTTCCAAATTTATCACAAATCTTTAAGATGAAATGGCATATATGGAAAGCCTGCAGGTGTTGAATCTTTTTAGCCAGAAGTGCCCAGAAACACATTACAATACTTAGAAATACAATAACTGCAGCAGCAACGGTAATAATATTCCTGTTTAGGAAAAATAAAGTGGAGAAAAGAAAGGATGAACTGGCTGAAAATGCATGGACATGTGTTTGTCGACATCATCCCCATGCATTGATGCATTTGGAAGTATGTTTCGTGGCCAAAATTATAATGAAGAAAAGTTGCAGAAGTAATAGCAACTGAAGAGTTGTCTGAATTAAAGAATAATGCACATCTCAGGTCTTAATTTTCCCTTTTCTTTTATTGACACCAATAAAGCCAGAATATTTTAGGGGAAGAACACATTGAGCTTCTCTTATAAAAGTGTCCATGGCCATCTGGAAACACAAATGGTGAAAGTAAAGTACACCAGAGTCTCTTAGGTTTAAACAAAGAGGGAGATGATTCAATTTCTTCTAGAAAATAACTATTGTTGTCTTATAAACATGTCCCAGATTCAGACAGGAAACAGGCATCTTTAATATGTAGTCATGTTATATCAATACCTTTGTAAGAGAAACGTGAAAGCCAGGATTGAGGAAATAGAAGTTCAAGTTTCTGGATTTCTTTCCCACTTCTCTCACAAAGTTTCTAATAGAATACCCTAGACTGTTTAACTGCATTTTGGAAAAAGCATTCCAGCTGAATCTGTATTATGAGGTGTCCATGCTTTAAGCTGGCTGCATGAATATGTAGTCTAATATGTTGGCAGCAGCTAGCAGCTTAAAGCAGGAGTAAAAAGGGGGGCATAGCTGCAGCTTTGTTACAGGCATCACCCAAGGAACAGCCTGTCATCACATATGCCAACTCTGCTATGAGGTGGGCACACCCCATGCCAATTCTTTATGGCACGTCATTTCTCCTAGGCTGCAGTGTCAACTGGCTAGCTGCAAGGGCTAGGAGGATGCTGATAACATCCTCCACAGTTGTGTACATGTCTTCCTTCATCCAGACTATTCTTCCATCTCTTCATGAATTATAATAGTAGAAAGAACTGTCCTATTTGGGTGGAGGAAATGCATCCCAGTGAGTAATACATTGTGAAAAGAAATGCAAACTTTGCCTCAAATGACATTTACACAAATGTAAATCATTATGCTCTTCCTTAAAAACAAACAAACAATAAAACCAAACAAAAACAAACAAACAAACAAAAAAACCCAACAAATTGAGTTTCCATTTAGTAACTTGTCAGATTAAGCAATAGTTAAACTCTTTTTCTAAGTTCATGTTGGCTTTTTTTTCAGATGGAAGAAGTGATATGCTTGAATGAAAAATGTGCTTTTAGTTCACCTACCAAACTAACCATGTGAAAAAGAAAAATAAATCTGCACAGATATTCTTTTGTTATTCCTTGACATAATAACATAATTAGAGTCGCCTCATACCTGCAATTTCCTAGTCAAGTAATGCAAGAAATAATTACTCTACAAATGCAAACTGAGTCTCCTGTTTCTTTGCTGGCAAGTCCCTGACTGGGAAAAGAATGCATTTGCCAGAAGCCCAAGATCAGGCAGTATGGTAGGGCCAGACCGTTTCACTTTGCCAGGATGACAGCCTTTTTAAAATACTACTAATTGCACAGTAATGATTTCTCATTAAAGGGTGATAATTCAGCACAGTATCTCTGTCTTGTGATTTTCCTGTTTGATTCACTTGTGATACTGATTAAATATAGTTTGAATACTGTTCTACAATTTTCTACATTGTCTTCCCTGGAAGATGTTGAGTCCACCTTGGTAGATGGTGCATAACTCAGTAACTGGAGTTGTTTAGTCTCAGATAGTGAAAACATAGAGCTGCAATGGGGCTTTATACACTGAGGAGAGCTGTCAGAGTACAGAGAGTTTGCACATTAAGAGGCCAACCGTTACGGCTCAAAATATTAAATATACTGAAATGTTCCTATGAGTACTCACAGGTTTCTATTATTCATCTTAAAATACCCATTTCAATAAAGCAAATTTAAATTATTGGAAGCATCAGAGGGGTTTTAGTTATCTCTAGCAGAAACAAAAGCTAAAAGAGAAGGAGGGGTCCTCAGGTTAAATCTCCGCAAAGAGTAAAATCCTAAATACAAATCAGGATACTTAACACCTTGACTTAGGAGTTATATACCCATTTTAAAAAAAGAAGCTCTCTTCCCCCTGCATGTAGATGTTGCAGTCTTAGCAGGACTGATTATCACCATCTTTAGGATCCAGATGGACATAGACTGGTTTTGTCACTTTAGCTTACCTTCCCTGAAAGACTTTCTAACCACATCTACCAGCATATAGAAAGGGCATTAGTACCATTTCCCTTCATTAAAGGGTAGGAAGACACAAAATTAGCAATAACATCAGAACTGTGACTATT
This sequence comes from Falco cherrug, assembly GCF_023634085.1. Taxonomy (NCBI): domain Eukaryota; kingdom Metazoa; phylum Chordata; class Aves; order Falconiformes; family Falconidae; genus Falco; species Falco cherrug. The sequence goes on along the minus strand of NC_073720.1, from coordinate 75,805,742 downwards.
GTCAGCTTAACTGGGTTCAGACCTGAGTGGATCCAGGTCCATTTGTTCAGTCTATCCAGAAAGCTGTCTACAGCCTTAACTACGTACCACCTTGGGGTGGAGACAGTATTCTAAGCTCCAGTTAGGGTTGTCCAGCATTACTGACTGAGAGAAGGCAGAAGCTCTGCAACACTGAAACCACACAGGTGCCAATGGAGTTGTGTGATGTATTGTGAATTGAGATATATTCAATTCCCTGCTCCAACATCTGCTCATGGTGTTCCTTTAACTGTGTGAAGACGAATACTTCAAGTCCCTTGAGTTTTATTTGGCAAAGACACAGGAAAGATGCATGCAGAAAAAAAACCTGAAGACAAAACCAGGATCAAGCGAAAAACATTCTCAGCCTTTTCAGGAAAATGCTTCAAACACAAAATACAACAATGGGTATCACAAAAAAGTGAAAGACTGATTTTTTGGTTCCAATAAAAAGAAAGGAACTGTTGAGCTTGAGTTTTGTTCACTATACTTTATTTGGTGCCACATTTATTCACAATATTTTTAATCCATCAGTATATTTTCATCTTATTAACTGAGATATATTTTATCCAGAGCAGCTACTTGCAAATCTTTCTCTGTTGCAGGTAAGGACTGCCAGAAGAGCTTTATGCAGCTGAATTTGCTAAGTTCCTCTATTTAGTAAGTGTGCACAAACTGAATTCAGCTGAAAACTGAGTATGTAGGATATAATTAATGTATTTTGTCTAAATTATGAAAATGAAGAACAGATAAGAAATCTCTATATACTACACCAGTTGTTTTCCTGATTTGGTCTATCAATTTATAACCACAGAAGTTGAAACAGAAGGACAGATCTTTGCTACCTCTGACCCCTTCGTAATTTAACCTATATTATATTTGGGCCACACACAGAGCAACTGAAAAAAAAAAAAAAAACAACAAAAAGCAACAGAAAAAAAGGTGATAGTAAAATCTTTACTGTGAAAGAAGCAGCATAGCAGCTATGTGCTTGGACACTACTATCAGAAAACATAAAAACCTGCCAATAGAAAAAGGCAAATAAACATGACTGCCACAAGAAAATTGCCATCAATGAAAGTGAAACAAGATTCTTATTATACTCGTATACCTTTTAAATTAATATTCTCAAACTCAAAAGTTATGGACTACAGGTCAGTTGTTCAATTCTTTGGAATAAGTATGAGCTACACTTAGAAATTCTCTCCTTAAAATGTGCTTCAGACAACAATGACAAACAGGACTGCATGTCTGGTGAAGTTCCCATAGACTGGAAAAGGGGAAATACAGCCCCCATTTTTAAAAATAGAAAAAAAGGAAACCCTGGAAAACTACAGGCCAGTCAGTCTCACCTCAGTGCCTGGCCAAGATCACGGAGTAGATCCTCCTGCAGAGTATGCTAAGGCACATGGAAAATAAAGAGGTGATTGGAGACAGCCAGCATGGCTTCACTAAGGGCAAATTGTGCCTGACAAATTTGGTGGCCTTCTATGACAGGGATACAACATTGATGGATGAGGAAAGAGTGACTGACATGATCTACCCAGACTTGTGTTGAGTTTTTAACACTGTCCTGCACAACATCCCTGTCTCTAAACTGGATAAACATGGATTTGATGGGTGGGCTACTCAGTGGATAAGGAATTGGATGGATGATTGCACTCATAGAGTTGTGGTCAACAGCTCAATGTCTAAGTGGAGACCAGCGGTGAGTGATGTGCCTCAGGGGTCCGTGCTGGAACCAGTGCTGTGCAACATCCTTCTCAGTGACATGGACAGTGGAATCAAGGGCACCCTCACCAAGTCTGCTAACACTAAGCTGTGCATTGCAGTTGACATGCTGGAGGGAAGGGATGCCATCCAGAGGAACCTCGGCAAGCTTGTGAAATGGGCACATGCAAACCCCGTCAAGTTCAACAAGGCCAAGTACAAGGTCCTGCACCCAGGTCAGGTCAACCCCGTACTGTATCAATACAGGCTAGGCAGAGAATGGATTGAGAGCAGCCCTGAGGAGAAGTTCTTGGGGGCACTGGTGGATGAAAAGCTCAACATGGCCCGATGATGTGCATTTGTAGCCCTGAAAGCCAGCTGTATCTTTGCTGGGATGCATAAAAAGGAGTATGGCTTCAGATTGAGGGAGGTGATTCTTTCCCTCTACTCCAGTCTCATGAGAGTACTGTGTACAGCTCCAGAGCCCCTAGCACGTGAAGGACATGGACCTGTTGGAGCAAGTCTGAAGCAGGGCCATGAAGATGGTCAGAGGGCTGGAGCACCCCCCCCATGAATACAGGCTGTGGGAGTTGGGCTTGTTCAGCCTGAATGAGAGAAGGCTCTGCAGAGACCTTATGGAAGCATTTTGATACTTAAAAGGGAGTTTATAAGAAAGCTGGAGAGATATTTTTTTCAGGTAGCAATAGGACAAGGGGTAATGGCCTTAAAGAGTGTAGATCTAGATTAGAGATAAAGAAGAAATCCTTCCCTATGAGGGCGGTAAGACACTGGAAGAGGTTTTCCAGAAAAGCTATGGATAGCCCATCACTGGCAGTGTTCAAAGCCAGGTTGGATGTGGTTTTAACCTGGTCTACTGGAAGGTGTCCCTGCCCATTGCAAGGGGTTGGAACTAGATGGTCTTTGAGGTGTCTCCCAACCCAACCCATTCTATGATTTTCTGAACTCTTGCAAAAAAACATGGGAAGGAACGGAAGGAACATTCTACAGAGCCAAGACCTGCTGCTTCTCTCCATACTGCCTTCAAGTAAAGATATGCTGTTTGAAATTTGTTGTGTGTAAGATAATCACTTTATGATGGAAATTTAATACCTGTTTCAAGAAGTGTGTGGGTAAATGTCCACAGTTGCCTCCATTTGATCCCCAAAGCAGCATTTATAAGGATTAGTTTGTGATTATTTGTTTTAGTCTTATACCTAGACAAAGAAGCTTTAGTTTTGAAGAAAGCAAACACTTCCTATTGAATTACTCCAGAAAGTTTTGCTAAGTTACTATATAGAGAGTTTAATAGATGGAGGTCTCAGTTACAAAGGCTTTGTCAGATGACACTTTTGCCTTTCTACAGTAAAGGAACACAATCAGAGTGTTACAAAATTATTTTCCATTCCTGGAGACAGACTTATTAACCTTATGCAGCTTACTTTTTAACTAAAACATCTCAGACACTTTCTATAGACTGCACACATACTATGCCTGATCTTATTAGCTTAGATCTCAGAGAACTGCTTCTCCTGTTTACACATAGGTTTTGAAGTTCAGCTTTCCTGCTTCTGTATAGAGCCTCAGAAGGATACTGCCTCAGACACCTTGTACTGAAGCAGAGTATCTCTCCACACACCTGCTCTTCTGAGACTCTCAGCAAATGTTGAACTAGAAGGGAGCTTGGGGACTATGTCTCATAATGTCTTTCCTCCTTGCTTATTTTCGTATCTAGATTCTCTGAACATCATCTCTTCAAATTGGACCTCAGCTGCACAGACTTCGTATTTATACTCTACAGTTTCATTCTATTCTTACTCCATGTACCACAGTTATCTTAATGACCGTTCACTTCTACCTGTGGAGCATGGAGATATTCCTATGCACCAATGGTGCCTTCCAGTTTTATATCCTTTAGAAATTTCTTAGTATCTTCACTGTGTTGTGACTGAGTCATCAATGAAAACAATATCAAATTATCCAAAATATCAATATTCAAATTTCACAAGACATCACCTCTGTAAGGAGTAACATTCTAGTTCATGTAAAAAGCTCAGGCAGATTAAATGTAGGATGTTTTCTGTTTGAACTCAAATTCTCTTGTGTCTTCCCACCTTCCAGTGGTACTCCATCTTTTAATCAGGTTTTACTCTTTTCCAACAGGAATATATGGCTTGTCAGAAGCCCACCTTTACTGACTAATTTTATCAGTTGCTTGCAGGATAATCAAATTGTAGTGATTTCTTTAACTTCTATGAAAAAAAAATAATTATCAGATAATCACTGGAATTCCTCTAAGAAGCAATGCTGTGCTCCACTGAAGACAGCAAGCAATTTTATTTTAAAATGATTTGGGTGTTGCAGAGTATCATGTTTTCTTCATGACAGCTTTGTGAACAAGAAGAATGAGGAAATTTGGAAGGGTTTAACCTATCTGAGCTGCAGCATACACTGTCTCTGAAGGATTTATGTCAAGTGCTCTAACCTACAAATCTAAATATAGAACTCAACGTGCTGTGTTAATCCAACAATAACCTAAATATTTATTCATTGAGTGTGAATGCAATCATCTCAGAAATGAAGTGGGAGTGACGCTTGAGTAGTGGTAAGGTAGTCTTGAATATGAGATATCAGAGCTTTTAGACCTATGTGTTTCATAGCAGGTAAGACATAGTAGGAGGATTTTTTTAGAATCATGGAATCATTTAGGTTGGAAAAGACCTTTGGTATCATCAGGACCAGCCGTTAGCCCAGGACTGCCAAGTCCATCACCAAACCATGTCCCCAAACACTGGATCTATGTATTTTTTAAATACCTCCAGGGATGGTGATTCCACTACCTCCCTGGGCAGCCTGTCCCAGGGCTTCACCACTCTTTCAGTGAATAATTTTTTCCAAATATCAAACCTAAACTTCTCCTAGAGTAACTTGAAGCCATTTCCTCTTGTCTTACTATGTTTTACTTGGGACAAGACACCTACACCCACCTGCCTACAACCTAGCAGCAAGGTCCCTCCGAGTCTCCTCCTCTCCAGAGTAAACAATCCCATTTCCTTCAGCTGCTCCTCATAAGACTTGTTCTCCAGAGCCTTCACCAGCTTTGTTGCCCTTCTCTAGACATGCTGAAGATGCTGAAGCACCTCAATGTCCCTCTTGAAGTGAAGGGCTCAAAACCAAATACAGGATTTGAGGGGCGGCCTCACCAGTGCCCAGTGCAGGGGGACGGTCACTGCCCTGGCCCTGCTGGCCACACTGCTGGGGACACCAGCCAGGGTGCTGCTGGCCACCTGGGCCCCCTGGGCACACACCGCTGGCTCCTGCCCAGCCGGCCGTCACCCAGCACCCCCAGGCCCTTTCCCACCAGGCCCTTTCCAGCCGCTCTGCCCCAGCCTGTAGCGCTGCGTGGGGCTGGTGTGACCCAAGGGCAGGACCCGGCACTGAGCCCTGCTGAACCTCATACGACTGGCCTGGGCCCATCGCTCCAGCCTGCCCAGGTCCCTCTGCAGAGCCTCCTGCCCTCAGGCAGGTCAGCACTCCCCCCGCTTGGTGTCATCTGCAGACTTACTGAGGGCACATTAAATCCCCTCATCCAGATCACTGGTAAAGATACTAAACAGAACGGGTCCCAGTACTGAGCCCTGTGGAACACCACTTGTGACCAGATGCCAGCTGGATGTAACTCCATTTACTACCAATTTTTGGGCTTGGATGTCCAGCCAGTTTTTACCCAGAGAAGAGTATACCCAACCAAGCCATGAGCAGCCAGTTTCTCCAGGAGAACACTGTGGGAAACAGTGTCAAAGGGTTTGCTAAGGTCTAAGGTCCAGTTAGACAATATCCACAGCTTATCCTTCATCCATTAGGAGGATCATGTTGTCATAGAAGGAGATCAGGTTTGCCAAGCAGGACCTTCTTTCCATAAACCCATGCTGGCTGGGCCCAGTCCTTGGACTGTCCTGCAGGTGCCAGATGATGGCACTCAGGGTGATCTTGTCCATAACCTTCTCTGGAACTGAGGTCAGGCTGACCAATCTGTAGTTCACCAGATCCTCCTTTTGCCCTTCTTTAGATGGACATCACACTGGCTGACCTCCATCTTCTGGGACCCCTCCAGTTTGCCAGGACTGTTGATAAATGATGGAGAGTGGCTTGGTGACTCTTCTGCAATCTTCCTCAGTACCCTTGGGTGGATCCCACCCCACCCCATAGATTTGTGTGTGTCTAGTTGGAGCAGCAGGTCACTAAATTTCCTCCTGGACTTCATTCTGCTCCTCCTCATCCCTTCTTCCAGCTCAGGGGGCTGAGTACCCAAAGGGAAGCTGATCTTGCTATTAAAAACTGAGGCAAAGAAAGCAACAAGTACCTCAACCTTTTCCTCATCTTCTGTGGCAAGCCCCCACCCCCCCATCCAATGAAGAATGAAGGTTGTCCTTGGCCCTCCTTTTGTTTCTAACATATTTGTAAACGCATGTTTTGTTACCTTTTACAGCAGTGGCCAGCCTGAGTTCTAGCTGGGCATTCACCTCTAATCTTCATCCTTCATAACCTCACAAAATCCTTATAGTCCTCCAAAGTTGCCTGCCCCTTCTTCTAAGGGTAGTAAACTTTCCTTTTTTCCCTGAGTTCCAGCAAAGCTCTCTGTTCAGCCAGGCCAGTCTTCTCCCCGCTCTGGCTCATCTCTTGGCACATGGGGACGGCCTGATCCTCCACCTTTGATACTTCCTTCTTGAAGAACAGCCAGCCTTCCTGGACCCCTTGGCCCTTTAGAACTGTTATCTCCCAAGGGACTCTGTCAACTGGGTTCCTAAACAACCCAAAACCAGCCCTCCAGAAGTCCACATAGTCAGTTTCTGCTCACTGACTTTTGTAGAATGATCATTGATTTTTTAAAGAATGTCATTTTGTTTCCCAGGACTTTTGGCAGAACTCTGCAGCTATACATCCCTTACATTTATCTTTAAGTTTATTTTTATTTGTCTTTTACTTCAGGCATTTCTACAGATTTAATTGTTTCCATTTTTAACCTTTAGGGAACAAAAAGCCAACAATTTCTTGCTCCTTTGTGAGACTGCAGTTATTATTCTTAAAAGAAACATTTTGTTAACCAAGTCTGTAAACAGAGGGAGAGGGAAAACAGCATAAAAATCTTTTACAACAGTACATATAAACAGGACTGTAGAACTGAATAATTCCTAATTAGACAAGCAAACATGATTTTAGCTTCTGTTTTCACCCTGATAATCTTAGCCCCTTTTTTGGGACGAGCCTGTTCAGACAAATATTACTATGCTACCTTTGTTCTTCCTCTGAAAGGGTCTGTGATGCAATTAATGAAGTTCCTAGCAGTGAAAGTTTTAATATTTGAACTGAAATGCCGCAGCTATTAAACTATTAATAACTCTTAAAACAGGACGACACTTTGCCTCATTCAATCAAAATTCTTACCACACATGTTAGACTAAAGCCCCATTTCATAAATTGTTCTTCACTACATTGTGCTTTGAACCACAGGGTAGATATTTTCTTTACTTTTTGATAAGACATGAAATTACAATGAACTTGCTTTTGTACAGTGCCTCTTATTCAGGAAAAAATATAATTCATCCTTGTTTAACAACAATTCTCCCTGTTTCATAGACCTGAAAACAGGAACCCTGCAGACCATGTGAGAATTTTGCATTAGCCCTTCTCCTTACTTCTCTAAAGGCTTTTTTCCTTCACTTCTACAGTATGTCCCACAAAAATTACTGTCCATTTAGAAGCATGGGATTTGCATTTGTGCTGTGCCTGTTGCTCCATGAGGGCATAACCATCTCTTGTCCAGCCATCTGAGCACTGAAAATCTGGAGGAGCAGGTGAGAGTTCCCAGGGACAGCAAAACCCCCTTTCCACCTACAAAGGCAATTTCTTCAAGAAGAATTGCTGAGATAATTCCTTAACTCAAGGGAAATGTGAACTGTTGCCATACAAAGCATGGCCAAAACAAATGAAAACTTTTTCAGAAAAGAGGAAACTTTTCATGGATGTCCATCTGTCTGAATAACTTAGAGGTGCACATTGTCTTCACACTGAATTCAATATTTGCAGTGTACATTTTCTTCTCCAAATTTCCGTGACATGAATAAGCAACTCTAGTTGCTTTATCATTAACTTAAGCTCTGGATCTTAGGAGACATTACCATAAATGACATTTGTAGTTGAGCAGTAAATGGGACTTAAGTTTCCCAAATCTTCTACAAACCAGAAAGGATCCAGACAGTTATTTATGACTCTTCTCATGCTTATGGAGGCTTTCAGGAAAGAGGTGAATGAGATCATTGCATTATAATACTTACACATTTAAGAAAAATAGTTACGAAAACATAAGTAGCATCACTTGGAATAAAATAGATGAAACTAGTAAAACATCAGAAGGAGACCTCACATGATAAAAAGAAATTGCTAGACAGGAAAACAATGTAAAGGAAAAGCCATATATCTGATATATGTGCATGTGTTTGTAAGCTAAAAGAGAAAAAGGGTAGATAGTAAAGAACAAAGATTATTAAACTGTGTGGAAGAGACAGGCACATCACTGTAAACAGGGTTAGACAGATCAAGCTTGGAGTTGCACAATAGTAGAATACATTTAATAAAGGTGCACACCAACACTAATACCAGTAATGAGAGGAAACTAAGAAAGTTTTAGCTTTTGAAAGTCGTTTAAACTCCTTGGAGCATTCTCTCAAGCTTTAGAAAGCTAAAAGCCTCAGAGAATCTGGGCCTACAACATCCACAAATGGGTCTATAATGTGTCATGTGCACATTCCTGCTATCTTTAGTCAATGATCTTCAGAATCAATAAAACTGACAATGAAAGTGTGGAAATTAGGAATGTAAACCCAATTTTTAGGTCTATTACTTCAAGAACAACTTAACAAGGCTTTAGAAAGTGATAGCTAGAAATCTCACTGTGTTAATTTTACTTTACTTTACATTTAAATAGAGACTGATAGAAGAGACTTTATATTTTCTCCAAAGTATCTGTTGCAACATCACTGTATGAGTATATGTAAAACTCAGTTAAGCCAACCTGGCTATCGAAGAAGAATATTCTACTGAACTGACATACACAGACATGTTTTTCTCTTTATAGGCTCTCAAGTGGTGCTCTAATTAACAGGAAATTCACATGAATCACACATAAAATTACTTAACTTGTCTAAACTAATCCTCAATCCCATTTAAAAAGCTATTGGATGAGAACTTGACAGGATCACAAGCCAAAAGGAAACTTGGAAGAGAAACATCCATTATTAGCACTGATCACTTTGCCAGATTTTAAAAACAATTTATATTAAAAAAGAAAGCATCAATAAGTTGGAACATAAGCAGTAATATTTATTAACTACTAGAAGGAAAGGTGAGGTTTTAAATCTGGTAACCTGTACATCAGAAATGCTAGTTTATGTTTCAGGGAATTTTAAATACATCACTGCAGGGTTTTAATCAATCATTTTTTTACCAGGTCTTCATCTTTTTGTTGAAAGATACAAAGAACCATCAAAAAGAATATCATATTACCCAAAATGAACCTTATTAGCATATCTACAACTAAACCATACTCTTTCATTTTCAAAAGGTGCTTAAAGCCATGCTATAAGAAAAGAACTCATTGATTAGTATAATCATAAAGATCATTTTATGAGAGATAGATCCATATACATTCATGGGAAAACTCTGTCCTGTAGGTAAGATAATGCCAGAACTTAACTACAAGTATATTTATTATCTAGGACATGCAGATAGCCACAGTTTTTAAAAATGAATTTTCATAAATGGACCAAAGTGTTAGAAAGATTCTTAAAACCATGGCAACTTCCAGAGATAAAGGAATCAGTCTAAACAAGTTGGAAACAAGAAAAAAAAAAGGAGAAAATAGGATCTTTGTGGCAGTATGCAAACATGCAATATCTATAACAAAATCAGTGTACGTTTTCAATTAATTTGAAAGTACCATAGAACAGGACTACAACTAGTTTGTTTTATTCATGGCGAAACAGAGGTAGAGAGGGGAAAGAGGACAGTGTGGACACAATGACAAGTCCAATGGCTATCAAGGAACATAGATTTTATTTTGCATATGCCATCCAATTGACCTGAATACTATATCTGAATGAGTAACTTAAAGCAGTGAACTCTTCCAAGGTCTGCCCATAAAATATCAAAAATTTTTTTCTTCTTGATCAAAGCAGCAGTAAAAGCAGAGGAGAAAGATTAATGCATGAGTATCTCTGAAGAATGTGGCATCTTTATGTTTCCTGCATTCAAAGTCAATAGAATTTCAATTGGTTGCTTTTTTTGAATGTACATTGCCCATCTGTACTGTTTTCAGTATTCTTCGTAGAACAATGGGGGGAAAAGTAAGTCTGGATTAACTGCACATAACATGAGGGGAAGGAAAAGGTAGCTTTAAAGAATGAGAACTTCATGTTGTTCTCTGTTCACAATCTGCATCTGCATTTGTCATTGTTGAGCTTCTTCACGGTATGTTTATGTATTTAATGAGTTCAAGGATGAAGTTACAGTCCCCATTCATGCAGTCTACTTGATGGCTTGCATGCTTATTTGAATATGGAGTAAGTTTTGTGCATGACAGTGACAGGAACTGTTTTACACTCCAACCCCATGCAGTAGTGGAGGTCCAAACAGTAAAAAATCCCTCAGCCCACATAAACCCATAGCTAACAAACTAGACAACCTGGTCTTCATCAACATGTGTAACTAAACACCTACACACAGGACCTAGAACCACATACATGAAGGCAAAAAAAGACGTGCAATCTTGTAGCTACTCTATGTTATTGCTCATTCTCCTTTTAAATTAAAAGGTCAAGCGAGTCACACCCTAGGGCACTTGCTGGCACATGGGTTCCCAGAGCAATTACGACTAATAATCTTTTGCACAGCCTGTAGAGATCCCTAATGAGCATTTATATGAGCACAGAACAGATTAAGCAGTACATAAGTTAGGAAGCATAAAGACTGCCGTTTAATAACTGGGGCAGTGAAAATACTAAGACTCTTGTGAAGAATGGACCACCCTCCTGAGCTCTGAGTAGCCACAGGATGCATCAAATGAGACAAGCACATGCTTAACAAAGCCCCAGTGAGAAAGGCCACCAATTAAAGCAGATAGCCCTCCTATGCCAGCTAGCACTTTATGGTGTACACAATTATATTTAAATCCCACTTCATTTGCTAGGCAAAGCATATTTGACAGATTCAATTAAACAATGTTATTAGGAAAATACATACATCCTACATGCAATTACAAAATAAGATACAGGTTCCTAACAGTCCTGCAAGGATTGCTCAGCTTTTGAGTGGGTGCTCATTTGCATTGCAATAGGTGTTTGCATTTCATCCCTGAGAAGCTGATTTGTACCTTGAAGATCAACGAGTATAGAGGAGCTCTTTCTGGTAATGGTGGAACTGACCAGCTAAACACTCTATTTTTGTCATGGTTTGCATTAATCAGAGTACAAATCTTATGCTAACTACTTTGGGAGATGCAATGAAGTGTGAGTAAAACCAGGAACAACTTTCCTGTGAATCACATGTTTATTGCTCAGCCTTACACAGTCTTATACCTTATCCAAGGGGAAAAAAAGAAAATAAAAGGTCCTGTAAATATTTACAAGTGGAAGAAGAGGAGGAAGATGGGAAGTAAGGGAAGTAACAGTCCTTTCAGTTGACCTATGGGAGTTAACTTTGTTATCCCAGCATTGTTAGAGGACACGCCTTGTCCTTTGTGCAAACAGCTGGAATGATCTGGGGGGGACAATCCTGGTAAGTGTAGCAGCAATTTAATAAAGCAACATGATGAAGTTTTCTCAGAGCAAATGAGATGCTTGAAAGTTGTACATAGGTATCATTCTGATTTGAAATAAAAAAATAAGGTTGAGATTATAATTGTGTCATTACTTTCCTCTGTTTCTATGAAAAGATTGATATTTGTGAGAAAATATTTTCCAATACTACAATAGAAAGTAATTAGCAATTTAATATCCTTTCCAGACCAAAGAAAATGAAAGGTAGATGAGTTATTGAGTAATAACTTGTGAAGGAATATTGGTTTGGATAGTAACATGAATTTATCAAGGGAAAGGGATGAAAATAGAACCATTAAAGTGGTCTGGAGAACCAGACAGAGAGGAGATTATTAAATTACATAAAACAATAATTCTGAATAAAAATGCATACACTCGTGAGTGTATTTATTTCTATATTTAGAGCACTGCTGTAAACCCAAACACTATACTTCTAGGATGGTCATACCACCACGGAGGACAGAGAAGAATAAGCTAAGGAGCCAGAATCAGATTAACTTGGGGAGGAATGTCCACAAGAGGACACAAGCTCACAAGAAACTGAAAGAAACAGCTTTTGAGGGGAACAGTATAATGGTGGAAAGAAGCAACTATATGGTGACAGGCTTCATTTCTTAACAAGGAAAACGAAGAGATACAACAGAACCAAATGGTGGCCCTAGAATAGATTTCATAATTTCTCCATGATAACAGTAATTAGACACTCTCATGCCAGTAGGTCCAGTGGCAGCAGGAATATGCCAATAACTGCAAGCACTGGGGAAAGTATCCCCAGGAAGCAGGAGGCCAGCAAACAGAAACTGTATAGCATATAGTGTGTGCGTGTGTGTGTGTTTATGTATGAGTGTATGTATGTGTCTGTTTGCTGAGTGATTTTTAGTTTATGTTTTTTCTTACATGAGGGCAAACTCAGCGTGGTTGCGGTTGCCAGTAAAGGTGATTTCACGGCAGCCTACCCTCACTGTGGAACCAGGCACGGGCATCAGGCTGCACAGAAGTAGCTTTACACCAGAAGTGAACTTCTTTGAGCTAGTGGTCTTGAAACGCTCATGATACATGAAAGTTAGCTGAAGTATATAACTTATTAAAACAGTACTGAAGTTTCCCTGATCTGTGCTTAAGTGAAATACCAGATTTACATTTTGCTACCATCTATCATCCTTTGACATTTATGCCACTGTATGAACAATAATAAGGCTGACCATTGATTACTAGTCTCACAATATATTGATGTTTTTCTCAGATCCTGGCTTTCAGATGTCATGAGTGTCTGTAGCATCTCGGCTTTCATGTTCATAGATAAGCAGGTTCAATGTTTGGATATGCACAGGAAAGCTTGGTATTTGAGGTAAACACAAACAGCGCAGAGGTAAAGACCTTCCTCTCCTCCCTTGCATCACCGGCTTTCAAATCTCTTTTTTTCCACTTCATCTCATTATTTTGTAGATTGTGGTAATAAACCATGAATATTTTGAACTAACATTAGTGTAAAATGAAAGGATTGGGAAGACAACATGTCAGAGTCTACTCATTTTCAGTTCTGTGTAAACTATTTCAGACCAGTCCTTGTTATTTATGCAGAGCAATCTAATAAGGGAATGTGGAGTGAAATCTGAGGCCTAGGGCACTCGAGAAATTGTGAGGGCACTAATCCATACCTATACCTATACCTATACCTATACCTATACCTATACCTATACCTATACCTATACCTATACCTATACCTATACCTATACCTATACCTATACCTATACCTATACCTATACCTATACCTATACCTATACCTATACCTATACCTATACCTATACCTATACCTATACCTATACCTATACCTATACCTATACCTATACCTATACCTATACCTATACCTATATTAGCTTGCCATAAAACAAAACAAAAACAGCAACAAACCAAAACCATACTAGAACAGTGTAAGCAACAATAGTATAAGGACTTTTGGAATACCATGATGTCATATAAGCAATCAAGCAATGTGATCATCAAAAAGGCAAAAAAAGACAAGTGTTTTTTAAAAGTTTGTATTAGTACTCAGGTAGTATGAGAAAAGGTGTAACCAGGAACTCAGTTATAGAGTCTGTAAGATAGAGAACAGAAAACAAGTAGCAAAGGACTGACAATAGGCAGGGTATAGTGTCTATTTCATGCTGCCCGTGAAATATAGCTGGCAAAAATGATGGCAAGATAAGCACCATCAGAGGCAGATGATTCCCTTTTGGGAAGGGACAAGTAGTATCAAGGCTGTATTTTTTACATTTCTTGTTGGTGAGCATTCAGGCATGATCACCTCAACTTCATCCTCATCCACAAAGACTGAATCACAAAAATGTGGCATCAGCTCCTTGTGACTGAACATCACAGCTAATATGGTTGTTAAAGACTATTGATTTGCATATATAGTTAAAAGTAGTGAAACTGTTGAATCATTGGCACATGCCAGTCCAAGACCAGAGCGAGGTTCTGTTTGTGTTCTTGGGAACAGAATTAAGACTCAAAACGGAGTCAAGAGCCAAGGAACTTTATTTGCCCAGCAAGAGCTTTGCAAATGCAAATGGGAGAGAGTAGGAGAGATAAAAAGAGAAAGAAAGGAAAGAAAGAACGAAAGAGTTCACAGCAATAGCTACCACCCCAGAGCTGCGCTGTCCGAACAGCTGATTCATTTCCAACTCTGGTAGGGAACATTCCATTCAATGTTAGTTGGTTCCATTCTTTTATAGGGTTGTCACAAGCTGTTCTGCTTAATCACACCTTCCACGCAGCAGTGGTGTGTGTGCCCAATGCTGTCAGGTGGTCCTCAGAGGTCTCCAGGCCCCTTGATCCCCCCAGCCCCAGGTCTGGGCGCATGCACAGGGGTTTGGTTGAGTTTTGCAGGATCAGCCTCCCCCTGTTGCTCCATGTTGTTGGTCAGTGGGTTTCCTGCCTTAAGAATGTTGAGATAAACATTTCCTGTGGTGATGGCTTGAGTTTCCTGCCATAGCAATGCTGAGACAAACACATCTGCCGTGGCAATGGTGGGTCTCACCGATGCAGTCTCTTACAATCATGGACTTACCATTTCCCCAAAGTAAGTTCCTAACATCAGCCTGGTGATAGTTTCTTTTAAAGCATAAAGGCAGTTTGATTTGCCAGTCTTCTAAAACATCACAATGATCTCTGATTCTCTCGTCAATTTTGATCACTTTTCTCTGGGGTCGGGGGAGGGGTGGAGGGGGGTAGCAAAGTGGAGAAAGAAAGAAAGAAAAGGAAAGAAAATTACTGAAGTAAAGGTATACACATAGTTCCTCCATAACTCCTGACCGACTGGTGTGGCCTGGATCTTGTCCTCCCCGTCAGCAGCAGTGGGCTACTATTCCACGATACTTTATTCTACAGCAGTTATTGAGGTCAGATCCCCAGCTAAAAAATCCTTCAACCACTGTTTTCAAACAAATATTTTGCCTTTAATCAAACTGACAGATACAGAAAATAATGTTATCTGTTCTAAGGAACTTACATATTCAACTTTTTTTGCCTAAGACATGAGGAAGACAAGGATTGGATGCTCTTCTGTGAAACACAGTTAGGCCAAATTAAGTACATAGGCTGAGTGACTTCATCATCTTACAAAATCCATTCAACATATTTCTTAAATTAGTATGATTTAAAGCACTAATCTTCTGCTCTTAAAGCTTGACTGTCAAACCTCCCTTTCACTAGCTGTGGCTTATTCTGTGTAAACTAACCTGGCCAAATAAAAGCAATTAATCAGATAAATAAAAATGTTGTAAAAGGTATTGAGTAAATTGTATGACAGGTTGACCACACATTTTAGCTAGGAATAACTGGATGTCATTCTTTAATGTTGAGTGAATACACCATATTAAAAAGTAGATTTGTCTTAATATTAGCAAAGATCTGTAATTCAGTATTGACTGGGAAGCCAACACATACCAAGAAGGTTGTCATTAAATGCTTCACAAATGCCTTTGCTATAATTAACATTAGCATGCTGTTCCCATTACCAAGTCCAGGGAGTTTTCATAATGTTTTCTACTTGCAAAGGCAGAATGTTAACAATCTGTACAGTGATCGCTATAATGAAAGATCAGCAATAATAACACCAGGAAGGTTAATGAAATACTGTTGCTGAAGCAAAGCTGCTCAGCAGGTTAACAGAGGCACTGCACTGAGAGCTCGTGCAACAAAATGCACCATGATGTCACCACTTAAGGGCATAAATGGTGGAAATCTGCTTTTCCACTAGGACGGACCACAAAGTGTCTCATTTTCTTTCTGTCTCTCATGGAAGAGGAATGTCATCCTATCACTGACTATTTCTGCGTGCCTCCACACTACTGCTAAACCCATGACTATTAATCCCTTTGAACTTTACCAGAAAAAACTGTTATGTCAGAGAAAATTAGAAAGAGTGATGTCCAACTTCTTCACTAACTGTATCAAATTTTCATGAATGCAAGAATATAGCAGTTAAAGATGCTCTTTCTCAAGCAAGAAAAGCAATGCAAGCAGACATAGTCCTTGTTACAGGGTTTGCAATGAAGGGTTTGGTCTTTGCTTCTAAATCCCATTAGCACTTCCTGCAGAAAACTTACTTCTCTGCATCTACAGTGGTACGAATAAGGTGGCACAAGTCCTAGCATAAGCCTTGTGAGTATAAAGATCTAAAGATTGTTATAATGATCCTAGCTAAAGGTACCTCTGCAAATCTGTTAGCAGCTCTGTGTTACAGGCATCACTGACAGAAGTTCAGGTTTTGCCACGTGGCTACAAACCTAAAGTGGCTACAAGTAAACCACTTGGTTCTCTTCTGAAATCTATCAGTCCTCCCTCCCGCATGAAACTTTCTGATTTGCTCTTCTTCAGAGCACAGTTCTCTGCACCCAAACACCACTTTGCAGGAATAATCAGAGCTCTACGGCTGGTCCCAGTACTCTCTCAGTGCAGATTCACAGAGGCAAAATAAAACAATGTGCCTGATGTTCCTTGAAGAGCTACACTTACATGGAGATACATGCTTCATTGAAGACACTCCTTAGTTAACTGACCCTGAGGAACTGTCCAATGGCCTTCTTGATAGAAAGTTTATTCTTTATAGGAAAAAGAGAAAAATTTAAGAGTGAAAAAGTATTTCCCCCCCCCCCCCCCCCCCCCCTTAAGATAAAATGCAGAATAAAGGATAAAGCCATGATCTGGAAGGGTAAAAGAGCACTACCAATAGCATATGCAACTAAGCCAGGCATGTCTGGCAAGTGGACTTACTACTGCCTTCAAATTTTTCATTAGTTGTTTGCTCAGACCTTAGCAACAGCAGGCATAGGTCTTTTACTCAGCAACAAGCTGCACAAATGCTCTGCTGTTACTGCAGTGCTGCTAGTATCCAGACTGCGTGTAATGCAGAGCTCAAACTAGCCTCACAGGTCAAAGAAAGTGTTATGAGATGCACCTCTATTTCACAAAGTGTTAGCATGCCTAATTGGAAAATCCCACATTTTTAAATTTTAAAGCTGCACATTAACATCCAAGCACTACTTCTGTTAACTTACGTTGTCTCCATACTGGTCCTGGTTCACCTCATTTTTCAAGGACTGCCTACAAATACCCACTTCCAAGAAAAGCATTTTGTTTGACTACCGTTCCTTCTCTTTTTATCACTGTTTTTTCCTTTCTTCTCTGTTTTTCTTTTTCTTATAGATTCACTAGTATCACCCTGTGCTGAGAACACCAGTTTTCAGCTTTCTGCTGATGTTTTCTTCCATCAGCAGTGCACGTGTGTTGTTGCTGAGCTTGCTGTTGTGACTAATCTGTATTCTGGTGGGCTCATCCTCATCCAGCATACATACCTCTGCTGCCTGTTGACATCAGTCTGAATTTGGCTGTCTCAGGGATGTGGTTCCCAGCATGTGCTCTGATGGTTGCTTTTGCTTCAGCTCTTCCTGTTTCCAATGCTGGCTGACTTACATGTCATTTACCTTATGGTTATTTGTTAATTGCCAAAGTTGTATCTTGACCTATGCATGCCATTGTCAATGTCTCATATTCTTCTTGTTCGGTGGATTTGTTTCTTTACTTTGGTTTTCAGTCTTTACTGGCATACATACACTCCTCTAATAAATCATATACCACCCCTACCCACCCGCACCCCCTGCCAAAGGCAGCTCCATTTGCCTGGTCCAGTAATAAGTTTTCTCTTTCGTTATTGAATTGATCTTGACGTGAGTTACATATTTGTTTAAGTCTTTTGTCTTCATCTAAAGGAAAAGCTCTGGTTGTTAAGCAAGAGTTGCCTCTAATAATAAAAGCTCAGAACAATTTGAGATTAATAATTTTAGTCAGTGATAGCTAAGGAGTAAGTTAAAAACAGGTGCTTTTAGTTCTACTAATAAGCAGGGACAGAGCATCCAGCTTTACTAATATTTCATTCCTTGCAAAACATAATGTAATCCAGGTGCTGCCTGATTTAGTACCAGTGTAATTCTGCAGACTAGGGCAAGTTTACCTGATAGAGAAATTAGGATGTTGTTTGGTGTTGGGCTGACTAGATGCAGTAGTTCCCTGGATTAGTTCCTACTGTAATATCTGAAGGCATATGTAAATGTAATGCCGAGCACTCTTGGAACCAAACCTCAGACTTCTTTTTGTCTGAAAAGACAAAATGGCATAACTTGACCTTGCTAGTCTGAAATGAGAAGCAAGCACTGGAGGTGTCTCTCCTGCAACTGAGCTTCTCTTTATGCCAGCCCCAACACACCGTTAGCCATAAACTCCCAACTGACTAATTGGGCTCCACTACTACAGTTAAATGAGAACAGAAAAAATAAGGTGGGATCCCTGTTCAAATAACCTCTAAATCTTCCCTTTGCTCAGAAATAGTGAGGTACTACCCCACCCCTCCCCTACACTTGTTTCTCTGACCATTTCTGACACACTTCTCAAAAGCTTGAAGAAATCTAGACATATTTTGACTCTAGCAATATGCCTCCAGTGTGGAACACAAAGTGAGTATCAGAAATTTGTCTCTCTGGCCAGAAGGTTACCCACAGGCAGAGAAAGGCCAGTGTTGCTCTCCGGTGTCATTCTCTGGTGAGAAGGTTGACTTGCACTCCTCTTACCCGCCCCAGCCGCACGTCAGCCACCCTCAATACTTAGGAAGGAATTTGGAAACTTTTTTTAAGCATAAGGACCCTAGAGCAGTCCAAGCCCGAGGAGACAAATGCTGCATGTGTTTTGTGTCCGTGGCCTCCACAGAAGGAGTTCCCTCAGCGCTGGGGGAGCAGGAAGAGAGCCTGGTTGCTGGTGGCAACAGAGCACGGAGGTTGACCAGGTTGAGGTCACCAGCCATCCTGGAGGAGGGCAGCTCATATGGAGTGGGCCAGGCCCAGGGCAGAGGGCCTCCCCCAGTGCTGGGAAGCTCTGTGGGGAGAGTGCCCAAGGGTCTGATTTCAGACTCCGATGTTGTGTTTGAATGCAGTAAGCCTTAATGATTCTCTCATCCTGGAAGTTACTCAGTGGCCTGCTCCATCAGCAACCAGGTGTTGTTTTATGGTCAATGTTAAATTGAACAGGAGCACAGAACAGCTGGGAAAATGGCTAGCAGATTGCAATGCCCATGGGGAATCTTAACTTTAAAGGCTTTTAATATTGACACTTTGGTGGCTCTTAGGTGTCTGCATATCTTTCCTGCAGCTCAGGAACGCTGAGCTTTTTGACTCACAGTACTCCCCAGCTGTTTTCTTCACCCTATTTTAATTTTAATGCAGATCATTGTTTCTCATAAGGGCAGTGAACCTGAGCAAATAGTTACCTGTTCATGACATGGTACTTCATATCCTTTTGCAGCTCTTTACTATGTCACAATCCTTCCCAGTTGTTTTTTTCACCTTATTTAAATTTTAATGCAGAATGTTGTTTCTTGTAAGGGCAGTGAACTTGAGCAAATGTTTTCTTAATCATAAGACTGTACTGTACTTCGTATGCTTTTGCAACTGTTCCCAATGCCCCTCATGAAGCATGGTGTTGTGGTGTAACCCTAGCTGGTAATTAAGTACCACGCAGCCACTTGCTCACTCCCCCTCACCCAGAGGGATGGGGAGGAGAATCAGAAAAGAATGTAAAACTGAAGGGTCGAGATAAAAGCAATTTACTAATTGAAATTGAAGAAAAATGGAAAACCAATAATAACAATAATGACAATAACAGTTGGGAGCAGGGCGGGGCGGGGGGGGGGGGGGGGGGGGGTTGGGGGAAGGGGGAGTTGGAGGAGGGCAGAGACCAGAAGTGTATAAAATCCAAAGGAAAAGGGAGAAAGGAAAACAGGTGATGCACAGTACAACTGCTCACCACCTGCTGACCAATGCCCAGCCAGTCCCTGATCTGATGATGCCCAGCCAGTATCTGAGCAATGATTTGCAGCCAATCCCCCAAGTTTATATAACAAACGTGATGTCCCATGATATGGAACACCTCTCTGGCTAGTTCAGGTCACCTCTCCTGGCTGTGTTCCCTCCCAGTTTCCCATGCCCCTCCAGCCCTCTCGCTCGCAGGGCCTGAGAAACTAAAAAGTCCTTGAGTTAGTATAAACAACACCCAACAACAACCAAAAACATCAGTGTCCTATCAACATTGTTTTCACACCAAATCCAAAACACAGCACTGTACTGGCTACTAAAAAGAAAATTAACTCCATCCCAGCCAACACCAGGACACATGGGCATAAATCACATCTGTCTGTCACATCTTTGCTCCAGAAAAAATCTTCAGAGCAATCAGAAAAATGTATTGCTATAGAAAATATATTGCAATTCCTTGCATTACAGAGTGAATTCTCTGGTGTTGAGTGAACTGGTTTTGACTTAACCTTCTCTATATCCTTCCTTTCTTCCTGGTCTCAACTTCCTTCCCAGATTCTTTACTTTTTTCCCCTGAGCAGCATAGTGGAACAGGGAATGGGGCTTGCAGTCAGTTCATCACATGCTGTCTCTGCTGCTCCTTCCTCCTGATGGTCATTCCCTGATCCAACGTGGTGTCCCAACCATGAGACACAGTCCTTCATGAACTCTTCAGCATGGGTCCTTCCCACAGGCTGAAATTCTTCACAGACTGCTCCAGCATGGGTCTTTTCCATGGGGTCACATTTTGTTCCAGAAAACCTGTTCCTATGTAGGCTTCTCTCCACAGACCTCAGCTCCTGCCAGGAGCCTGCTCTAGCACAAGTTGTCCATGGGCTGCAGCTTCCTTCAGATCACATCCACCTGCTCCAGGGTGTGGTCCTCCACAGGACTCCAGAGTGTGGACCTCCATGAGTTACAGTGGGAGAACCTGCATTACTATGGTCATAAATGTGTTGTATGGCTTTTGGAACAGCAGTTGTCAGAAAAAGCTTTGGTTTTTTAGAATTAAGTTTTGGATTGACCCAAAGAAGTCCTAAAATGTCTTGTTCTATTAAAAGCTCTGTTTAATTGATTTTATTTAAACCTAATTACATTTAATATAATTCAATGCCAGTCATGATCAGAATGACATAAGGGTATTTCTTCAGAATGAGATGCTCTTGGACCCATTTTGTTCCTGGAGTGCAATTATTATCTCTCACTGCACTGCTTCACAAGCCTCATACTCAGAATTCACATCCCTTTTAGTATTATTTACTTGAGCTGCCCAGTGTTCTTCATAGAACTAGGAGTATCTGCAGTCCCTGCCCTCTGTAAGGGAAAGGATTTCAATCTTGGCCAGTGTCACCAGGTCAGGAAAAGCAATCAGGGTACAGAGATCATAGTATGTAGAACAGTATATACATACATATATTGAAAATTAAGAACTGCAGTGGTATCTGTTTGCTGGGTCAAATCTGTCTAATCAGGAATCAGCAGTGGTACTGCATGCATGGGAGAGGGATCTTGCCTGAGTTGTGACGGAAAAGTAAGGGGAGTTGTGTTTACCTACACATTCATGACAGATCCTTCAGTTACACAAGGTATATGGTTTAACTGCTGCACTTTGCCTACTCAGTCTGGCACTGCACTTTTTTCCTCAGATGAAGTGTCCTTGAAAACCCTCACAATCCAGTCCCACAGCTGGTGCTCAACTCATTGTAGGTTCCTGACTTATCCTGGCTTCGCCCTCCAAAGCTTGGCCATACCACTTCCCAGACATCCTCCTGCTTTTTAACCATGCTGACTGGGGGATTCTTGGTCCCACACTGCAACAGAGATGTGGAGGAGAGAATGTTAGATGACTGTAGTGATTTCTTTATTTAAGGCTCAAAGAATTTTATGTATTTGGACCTTTAGGGTTTAGCAGAAGGAGAGCTGAACTGTTCACCTGGAGACCAACAGACATCCCAGACTTACATGTTATGTAGACATCCTGAAGATAAATATTGTCAGGTCTAAAGTAGGAATAAATACAGGAGCATAAATATTACTCTAAAATCACATACTCTACCACATACTGTCTTGAAAAGACAGAGCAGTGATAGTGATGGGGCTTCCACAACTTTTCCAGGCTACCCATTCCCATGTCTCACCACCCTCATCATAAAAAATTTCTTCCCTAGGTCCAGTCTAAATATATCCACTTGCAGTTTAGAAGTGTTGCCCCTTGTCCTGTCATTGCAGGACCTGGTAAAAGGACTAGTAACCTTACCCTTTGGTTTGTTTTGGTTTTTTTCTTTCTATTTTTACCTTGCCTTTGACTGAAAGGTTTTCAAGATGAGGTTCCACCAGTCTTTCTACCCAAATCTC
Organism: Falco cherrug; assembly: GCF_023634085.1. Taxonomy (NCBI): domain Eukaryota; kingdom Metazoa; phylum Chordata; class Aves; order Falconiformes; family Falconidae; genus Falco; species Falco cherrug. The sequence goes on along the minus strand of NC_073720.1, from coordinate 75,783,388 downwards.
ATTGCAGCTGAACATAATTTCAGAGAGGTCATTTTCATACTTCTTTCTAGTCCATAAACTTCATTAATAGTTCATTATTTCATTAGTTTTCACGCATATTTATTTTGGTTCATAATGACTCATTTATCTTTCCTCTTATATTTATCTGATTCTCTAACCCAAATCAATTAACAGCACATTCACTTTTTAAAGTAATCAAGTATTTGAAATCTGCATTTACTACACTGAAAGTCTACCATTCCTTATGCTTTCTATTGGATTGTCTATGTTCTATGTTGAATTCAGAGATAGAAAGGTTGCATGAAAAGAAAAAAAAATAAAAGCAAAAACTCTAAGTACCTGGAGAACATTATTATCAGTATTACAGGTATTCAGAAACTGAAAGAATGAACCCAAATCTAGTTCTGTGTACAGTATCTATGTCTAACTGGTAAGTGTAACCCCCAAGACTTAGAGAAATGAGTAAATGTGAGCTAAATGCTAACAGAGCAGAATATAACTATGTTGTTGTAAAATACTAAAAAGCTGCTGACACTTCAATAAAAACTTTCATGTGTTTCTCTTATTTAATCTTGCTTATGCTAACATGTTTTCAGTTTTCTCAGTGCCTTCTACCCAGCCAGTGTCCACGACATCCCCATCACACCACAACTTCTAATTAACTGCAAAGATAAAGAGATAAGCTTGTTCATAAAACTCAGCCTTCTGAAAGAATGATTTCTGTTAAAGACTCCATCAGCTCTTCCTCATGAAATCTTTTTCCTCCATTAATTCCCAGTTCTTATAAATACTACACAAATTCATCCTTAATGCAGAGCCATGTGCTGACTGTCAGTTGTTTTCATGGTGAATGTGCTTCTTTATATTGTGCCTGCTTGAGTTGATTCTGAATTTTGCCTACTCATTTGCTCTTTTTCTCCTAATTTTCAGTTTTCTCAGTCATAACTACATCACAACACAATGCTTCTGACAACTGATTACTTTTTGCCAAATTTCAGATGTCTTGTCAAAAATCAGTTCTATATCTTCCATTTCACCTTTATTGCCTCAGATTAAAATGACAACTGACCTCCTGTCAGCCTTGCAAAACTGTAAAATTAGCTCTTCAAGATGTAATCAATTAGAAATCACTCTGTACTTCCATCCTTCTTTTTGTAGCTTCTCCATTTCATGTTCCACATCTCAAGTTTAAAGCACAGTTCATTATTTTGATAGTGCAGCTTTAAAGTTGGGCTCCTCTCTCTGTTTTAACCAACAATTAATAAATAGAGCAAATGCTTCAACTGACTTTCTACTGTGACCTGGAAAGACACAGATAAAAACGGTATTTGAAATTTCTTCCAATGGCTCTTTGTTTCTATGGAGCTTCAGCCTAGACATGGTTCTCTGTCTAGCACTGTTTACTCTGTTAAGGGATTTCATGCTTTTCTTTTTTACCTTTCTACCATACAATGCTCAGGAATCACCATAAGGCAATAGCTGGTGTTAGAGACAATTTTATTTGTCTCTAATCCAGCTGATTTTTTTCAGCTATACACTGTGTTCCTCCTTTACTCCCTGTGAACATCTTAAAGTACTCAACGAAATGTTTACATTTGTAAGTAATTTGGTTAATCAAAAGCTTAGCATATCTTGAGGGCTGAGGCTGAAAAGTCATAAGCCATAATGAAATTAAATGAGGAGTCACCAGGAGCTCAGCAGAAAATGCCTCCAGTTCCTGAAGCAGCTACCAAAGGGCAGAGGTTTAAAGATGCCAAGAGCATGTGAGGCAACTTTCACTGCATTCACCAGGATCCATTGTGGAAACAATTTGAAATATTTTTGGCCAACTTTAAGATTCCCAGGAAAAGAGTTAAAATATGTACAAAATGGGAGCAACAGAGTCACTTTGAGAGGGGAGACCAGGGAAAACACCAGGAAAATAATGAACTAGAGGAACAGATGTTCAGCTGGAGTTCAGGAGAGTCAGACCCACAGCCTGGGTCCATTCACAGAGGCCTTTGCCAAACCCTTCATCGTTAATATCTACATTAGAAAGATGGGACTTCGGATGTATTTCTTCCACTTCCTTTCCCCCTCCTCTGTGTTCCCCACCACCACCACCACCACCACCCCAACCCATTTCTTTAGAAATAGAGATTCAGAAAAACAAACATACAACTTACCTTTTTCCAACAAACCAACCACCACAACAAAACCAGCCTCTTGCTCTGCTTCAGTCTGCTCCCTTTTTTGCCTGCATGAATTTTACTAGCTCACAATTCCACTGGGTCAAGTGGAAGATAAAAATCAGTGGTAGACAGATGTTTTTTCAGTAATTGCATGCTTGGTTTTGTATCTGAAAATTTGTGTGAAAGGGAATGACTACTAAAAAATATGTTCTCAAAAATATAGATTGATGGGTAGACAGATAAACACAAAATCTGTTGCTTCTTATGTCTCAAAAAATATTTGATATAATTTTATATTAACAGTAGGAAGCTTGCCCAGTAGAAACTTAAATAAAAGAAATACGTTCTTAGTTGTATATATAATCAAGATGGCGATGCAATGGCTATATCTAAAAGGCAGAAACATAAAAATCTTACAATAACAACTCAGTCGCACATTATCATGAAGCAAAATAAGCCACATTTCAGGAAAGTAGTAAAGAAGCAATCAGACTTTGGACAAACAAGCATTTGTGTTACTATGTAGACAGACTGTAGGAAAACTTTACAGATGGTAGAGGTCTGCATCATTTACTTTATCTACCTTGTTTTCCCAAGTCCTATGTTCTTGTCTGTACCCTTCCCAAAATTTGTTAATCAGACACCACTGAAGGCAATGAAATTCAACTGAAGTCTGTGTGGGGAGAACCTGTTACTAAGTAAGAACACAACACATGACTCAGAATTATTTCTGATTTTCTTTTGTTTATTCAGCCATCAACTTTTTTTATAATTTTCTTTAACTGATCTGAGATTAATTTTTCAAAAAATTTTTGCACTCCTCAAACTGTATTGGTTGATCAGAAAGACTGTTATTCTACTGAAAAGGTAAATTAAAAAAAACCAAACAACTAAACAAAATACTTCCACTAACTTGCCATATCAATTAAAACATGACATTATGTGCACAAGCTTCACATCTGAAAGGTTAAAACAAGCAAGCAGTTGAAAGCTTAACGTAGCAACAACTTGTCCACACACCTGAACAAATTCCAAAGAAGTTGTTCTGCCATCATTACCCGTGCATACAAGCAAACATAAATATGCAAAAGAGACAGATGCGACATACCACAGAGAAAACATTCCTCACCACTTCCCCTTTGTCTTTTCTAAGAGTGTTCTAAGGCACCACAACTTCGATCTGGTGAACAAAACTTCATAATAGTGCTTACTGAAGTCATGACAAATTAATTCCTTGTTTGGGACTCTGGAATCGATTTTCTTCTTCCCAGCCTGTGAAGAAAGATTCATCACTTGAGGGAGTAGCGGTAGTAGCACTAAAGTCAATAGCATGTGACAGAGAGGGTGTATTGAAGCAATGGTTTAGCAAGTTCAGCCTATAAAATGGATTATTTGAATCAAAAAGGGCTGCAATGCAGTTTGGATTTCATGGTTGTGCAGGAACATACAAGGAATAGAAAAAAAAAATATCCTTGCTCAAAATAAATGGGAGGGAAATGTATCCTTGGCTCCACCGTACCCTTCAAAGAGTAGAGCTGGAGCAATCACTATGGGCCAGCGACAGAGCTGTGTTGGCCAGCTGTCTGTTGGCACTTCTTAGACTGGGCAGAGAGAGCACAGTAGGACTCTCAGATCAGTCACCCTCTGTGGACACAGGGCACTTGCTTTCTTGGACGAATATTGTCCCATCTGGAAATAACTGCAAGTGATTCTGTGAATTGGGTGCTGCTTATCCAAACGCAGGCAGACATTTTTTTATCTTTCCACTTTCATGGACATTATCATTGCAATAACCAAAATGGAAAGGGAAAAAATTTGCATCTGCCCCTTTGATGGTAGTAAATGATGACAGTCTGTGGTCATGCTAACAAAACATTGGCAGTTCCCCTTCAAGCCTTGCAGTATCTGTACCTTAACACAAATGCACTTAGTGCTGTTGGCAATCAGTATGTTGGAAGTGGTTAATACAAATATATTGAGATACCAGAAGACCTTTGCCCTACCAGACTAGCAGGAAATACATAGTCTGTCCTCTGGGCTTTCACAGGATCAGTATATATGTATTTTGACATAAATTGCTGAAAGACCAATTTTAAACTGTGTCTTGTTATTTTTTTAGTAACCTAAGGGAGCAAAAGCAAGTCAAAAAATGTTGGAGAGAAAATACCTGTAAGCAATACCAAGCAAAAAGATCTGACCCAGCTCTGTCTAGGAATGTCAGATTAGTTTTCCTTATACCCTAGAAGCAAACTGTAATACAACATGTTGCACTGCAGTATGTCTGTAGGATGTTCCCCAAGAAAAATGCTGACAACTACTTTGTGTGAAATAAAAAGTTAAAAAGGACATTTTTCTCTATTACCACTCTTACTTACTGGTATTATCCTTCTCTCTTAAATACATAAGTGATACGGAGCATTACACACAAAAAAAAAATCCAAAGAAAAAAGTGTGTCTTTGCTCTTTCCTCTGCTGCTGTTCTAGCTGTACTTAGTGAAATATTACTGTGCTATTTGTTAATTAATAAATGACTCCTTGTTTTTCTGTCACATGCATTTTCACATGTAACACAAGCTCTCTCAGTGTGCACTTGTTCTTATGTGTTAATGTCTGAAAAACCGATACAGGCCCAATGCTTCCAGCTGTAGGTGTTCTTCATGGTACAAACACAATTAAGTCAGTTGAAAAGTCATGGAAAACAGAGCGTGTGCCTGAGAACTGGAATGGAAAGCCAATGTCACTCCAGTCTTCAAAAAGGACAAGAAGGAGGAAAAAGAAAACTACAGGCTTGTCAGCCTCACCTCCGTCCCAGGAAAGGTGTTGGAACAGCTGATCCTGGAGGTCATCTCCAATCATGTGGAGGAAAGGAATGTGATCAGGGGCAGTCAACATGGATTCACCAAGGGGAAATCATGACTGACCAACCTGATAGCCTCCTATGATGGAACAGTTGCCTGGGTAGATGAGGTGTAGTGGGTGTCGTCTGGCTGCCCAGAGAGGATGTGGGGTCTCATTCTCTGGAGAAATTCAAAACCCACCTGGATGTGATTCTGTACAGCCAGTTCTAGCTACCTGTTGTAGCAGAGTATTGCACTAGCTGATCTCCAGATGTCTTTTTCCAACCCTAACCATTCTGTGATTCTGATTCTGTGAAATACACATCTGCCAACAGATTTAGTTACAGTATGTTACAGACACTGCAGCTTACAGTAGAAAAATCAATGTGTGTGTGTGTGTCCGGTTGTTTACTGTCAAGCACTTGCTAAAATAATATGCAGAATTGCGGTTGTATTTACTAGAGGCAGACATGTACTTCATCATGCATGTTAAATAATTCCATCGGCACAGAGGCAAGAACATTGAATGAAATCACTTGATATTCGTTACTCCAGGATAGGACAACATAGAATCATAGAATCATGGAATCATTTAGGTTGGAAAAGATCTTTCAGACCATCAAGTCCAGCCATAAACCAAAAACCTTGTTTTAAGTACAAGCCAAATTACTCAAATCTTACAGTTTCCTCCAGGGAGGGAATATACATCGTTTTCAAAGGCACAGAACAAATGCAAAGCATGATATCCTCACAGAAAAACAAAGAAGGAAATCTAGATGCCCTGATGTCCTTTATCTGATTCCCAAGATAAAAAAATGGACAACCAGCCAACCAAAAAAATTGATTGCAAGAGAGAGGTTTACAGGGCAGTAGTTACCAAGCTGTACCTGGAGGCTGGTGACAACTGGGGTGCAGCAGGTGTCTGTCCTGGGATGTGTCCTATTTAATTTTTTAACTATTGGCATAGGGAAAGTGAAGGAGATCCATCATGAGGTTTGTGGATGATGCCAAACTGGGGGGCCAGTCCATATGTGTAAGAGCAGGGCTGCCACCCACAGGGACTAGCATGGAGGAAAATGAGCTAAAAATAATTCAATCAAATTCAGCAAGGACAAAAGCCCAGAGGGAGAGCAGGTATTATCCCCTCTGTTTAGCACTTGTCAGACCACAGCTGGGTCATGGGTCCAGTTTTGAGCCCACAAATCAGGACAGAAGTCAACAAAACAGGGCAAGACCAGGAGAGGCCACCAAGGGAGTGGGACTGGAGCACTAAGCCTATGAGTTGAGGTTGTGGGGCCAGGGATGATTCAACCTGGAGCAAAGATGGCTTTGGGACACCTGAAAGCACCTTGGTGCCTACAGGGAGGGGATCAAGGGTCTGAGGTCAGGCTCTTCATAGAGGTGCCCAACAGAAGAACAAGAGAGAGTAGCATCAGGTGAAACTAAAAAGGCTTAGGCTGGAAGTCAGGAAAAAGTTTTTTCTTCACAAGGACAGATGGAGTGAGGGCCTGGAGAGGTTGTGTCACCTTGGAGAATTTTAAGCCTCAACTGCCTAAAGCCCTGAGCAAAGCAGTCTGTCTTCATGTATGATTCTGTTTTAAGCAGGAGGCTGAAGAAGAGACCTGGGGTGCTTTACAACCTGAATTATTCCTCATTTTTGTGCTTTTCCCTCATTAGTGACTGCATTACTATTTGTCCTCTTTCTTTCACTTTAACTAGTATATGACAGGCTGTTGCACCTATTTTTCACAGGTCTATGAGACTGTGGGTGATAGGATCTATCTTGTCTGTGAAACAGTGATTTGTAATTATTTATATGTGAGTTGTGGTTCATCTTTCCACAAGGGCATGTAGTGATAGGACAAGGGGTAATAGCTTTAAACTGGGAGTAGATTTAGATTAGATATAAGGAAGAAAGTCATCCCTTTGACAGTGGTGAGGCAATGGAAAAGGTTGCCCAGAGAAGCCAAGGATGCCCCATCCCTGGAAGTGTTCAGGGCCAGGTTGGATGGGGTTTTGAGCAACCTGGTCTAGTGGAAGGTGTCCCTGCCCATGGCAGGGGGCTTGGAATTAGATGATCTTTGTGGTCCCAAGCTGTTCTATGATTCTATAATTCTACAGAATTCTTCTTAGAACCTACTCACTAGCAGCACTATGGCTGGTGAGTTGTGCCTTGCAGAGATTCACAACATGCTGGCTGGAAAGTGGTTTCCCTGATTTCCTCCAGGGGGAATTACTGTAACGATCAGCCCTCAATACACAGATGCTTCCCTGATTTCAGACAACTCAGCCACAAGCTTCTCAAGTGCACTTGTAAGAATTCATGGGCATTCACGTTCAGGCAATTGTTTGCATCTACCTCTCATTTCACCTGATGCTGTAGCAACATGCCTTTCTGTCACAGCACTCTCCAAACTATCAAGCTGCAACAAAGACTTTTACCACCACATACCAACACACACTTCATGCCAGTCCTGCTGCCTTCTGCTAGTATCTCCTCATCCAGGGTGTGCACTCTCTCTCTATTCTCTGCTTCCTCCTCCTCTCTCTTCCTCAGCTGCTCTCTCTTCACTGGCTGCTCAACCACTTAACAGAACCAGCCACAGATGTACTTTATCTACATCGGACACCCACCCCCCCACCCCCCCACCCCACACCCCCCACCCCCACCCACTCCCCACCCACCCCACCCCACCCCCCGGACCCTGAAGCCAGCCCACAGCTGTATGTTATGAATGTTAATTAACCCAGCTTCATTCCTCTAAGTCCTAAAATGGTTTAGAAGCTCCAGTCTCATTTCCTTAGAATAATTTATTTTCTTTGGTTTTCCTTTTTTTCCCATTCCAACTTTCAGCAGTTATCCAAAATTTCTGTAATCAAGAGGTTCATTGGATAGTCACCCTGTGTGTCTCTTGCTCTCTGTAATACATCTGTAAGCATTACGTTGTGTACATCATCTTCAGCAACTTATCAGTCCTCAAGATATCTAAGAAAATATCTCAAGGATTATATTTTCCTCTAGATGCTTGTTCACTTTCAGTTCTTATATTTGTACTTGTCAAAATAGGTATTGATGTTTGGGTAATATTTCGGTAATAGAATATTTATGACAGAACTGATGAACCTTTTTGTGTCCTTGAGACAAGAAGTTATGTGGGGGAGCTGGAGTGAGGGAGGACAGATTTAGAGGATAACACATTAACAACTACCTCAATGTTTCCTACCACAAACCATAGCTGATCAGGGGCATACAATAGGGGTAATACTTGTAAGGAGTTACCTCCAGCTGTGGAAGCATTTTTAAGTCTACTTGTCTGGTCTGTAGAGACTCCAGTTTTAGAAATCTATAGATACACATTTTGTTGTTTATTTACACCCTTTATGAAAGCTTTTTTCAACTCATTCTTCACTTTGACAAGATATATTGTCTTGATTTAGGCTGTACACATCTCTGGGGATCCACAGCAGGAGACAATAAATTAGCCAAGTTTTTTGCTAAAAAGCTCTCAAAATTTGCACTGATCACAGCAGCTTAAAGACATAAAGACTGACCAAGAAGAAACAGTGTAGTAGGCTGCTTCTAAAGACAGTTAATTGCCTACTAATACAGTGCAAGAAAAACTGCCAGCTGGAAGGTTGAAGTTATTTGAGCCATTACTAATGGGAAAAGAAAATTAAAGAGTAATTGGTAATACAGTCTGTGTTACTGTGTGGTAACACACTGTGGACCAGTATACACTATGAGTAATGCCATGTCCTTATTTAGCATCATGACGTGCTGCTGTCTCATACCTTTTAATGCACTTGTCCTGGCCACATCCTCTGACATAAGGCCACGGTGATACCCCTGGTTTACAGACAGCCTCAGGGACTATGGCCCAGGCCATCCAAACCACACACCTGGTACCTAAGGGCAGGTCACCCACAGGTTTTGGAGCCTGTACACCTGTGATAAGATCACTTCAGAGAAGGGTCAAACACCCACCCACTACATGCTCATGCCCCTTCCTCAGCAGGACAGGCAGAAAATGGATGAGAAAACTCTTGGGTCAAAGTGAAGACAGAGATTGCAAAACCTCCTTGACATGGCAAAAATCACTTTATCATCATTTATACTAATTTGGCCAGTAAGAAATAAAGACAAGCATTAAAAGAGATTTTTTAAACTCTTTGGGAAGAGGATATTTAATATTATTGGGGGTGGGGTGTATCATATGCACAGTATTCCTGAATTGTCTGTATCCTCCAGGAAGGTATCCACTATTGATTGAAAAATGTAAGCGCATTATTGTATTCATTCCCTTATAACACACTATTGATTGGAAAATGTAAGTGGATTATTGTATTTATTCCCTTATGACATGTATTTGCACTAAGTTGTATCTTAATACAGGAAAAGGATTGTTTTTCTTTAGTTGTGCAGTCCGGAATAAACAGTGTGGAAATAACGATATACTAAGCCACACACTGTAGGAACAAATGATCTTAATGGTACGCTGTGTAAAATAAAGCACCATGGCCTTACTGATCCAGCTCTTAGGTAAAACCAAAATGGTTGATCACATGAAACTATCTGGTGGTGGAAATGAAAAGTTCCATGGGGCTGGGGCATACAACCTATGAGTCAATTGCTCAGAAAAAGAGACTGACAGAGTAAGACTAAGGCCAAGCCATGCATTTGGGTACCCTTTCCTGGATGGACAACTCAGAAACAGGGTGGCTCAAAGCAAATGGGAGCTTGTACCCTGCAAACACTGCAGGACTCCAAAGACGACTAGTTAATGACAGGTATGAGGTTCTTGCTGTAACTGTAAGGTAAGTAGTTGCAACTTAGATATGGAACATTCCTCATGAGCAATGAAGCTATTACTAAGCTATGAATGTGACCACTTTGGTTATTACAGTATGTCAATTGTCTGTTCTGCATGCACAGATTTGGATTTTTTTTTCAGCTTAAAACCCCCGCAGAAATCAGGCATGCCCTGTAAGATGGCAGCACATCAACTTTCTGGCCCATTCAGTCCACGTGATCAGGACTGGGTGTTACCTGGGTTCCTCTGTTTCCCCACATTGTCTCTCTGAGCTCCTTTGTGGGTCTGTGGATGATCTTATGTCATATAACCAAGCATGCTCACGTGGGGCCTTAGTGTTAAATGATGTGAAGACCTATAAAAACCAACATGTTTAAAAGAAGGGGAAAATAGATCTATCTTTCCATGTTATGAATGTGAACATGTTTACAGTTTAAAAAAGAATTAGAAATAAAAATAACAAGCGGCACTAAGCACCGATTATTGGTATATTTGCTTTATTAGTCTACATTTTAAAGACTTTGACACAAGAGGGATTTTGCATTGTAACTCCCCAGATTATGGAAAAAGAAAGAAGAGGCCAATCAAAATAAAATTCTGCATTTGTTCCAGCTAGTTGCATCTTCTGTTTTCAGCTGTGGGAAACTGCATACACCGTAGAGAAGAATAGGAAGGAGAAAAGGTGACTTTGAGATACACTTTAGAAAGATACTAACTTTGAAAAGAAAGAACACAAAACAATCCAGGAAAGAAAAGTGCAAAGAAATGTCATAAAATATCTAGGTAAAAATGTTGCAGAATGCAATATACTAACAGCTATCATTCACCACATCTGAGTTTTATAAAATCTAAATTATTAAAATAATACTAATTTACATGAATTCAAAATGTATCCACAGATACTTAGTAAAGAATCCTTGCCTTTTTTGTAAATATCTCAATAGCTATCTCTCTCTTCTTTTTTTTTTATTTTTCTTTATTTGTTTTTCCAAAATAAGGGTTAAAGCATCACACTCAGGAATAAGAAAATTACATTAAAAATCTTTTCCATTCACTTCAGCAGGTTTTGGATTAGATTTACAGATCAAATTATTGTAATGGATTTAAAACAGAAGTGGGAGGACAGATAGAAGTTGGTTAGAAATACCTGTTTCTACAAAGAGAAAAGAATAAAAAGAAACTGGAAACAAGACACACAGATTTGAGTTGAAAATAAAGATTAGATAATCACTGGTGAATTAATATCTCCTTTAGAGAATATGAGTAAATTTAATTTGTACAGTGACATCTTTGCTTGTGAGCTGTGATATGCTCCAAATATAAAGGTTTACCACAGAGCCCTGTAAGAATGAAAAGGATTATATGGTCATCTTGTGATTTATACAGGATTTATGATCTCAAGCCACTCATGACTGCATCACAAAAAAGACCTTCATCAAAAGCACAGTTCTGGCTTTGTCCAAATACAGACTAAATAATCCTCTCTCCACTGCCTCGTTCCCAGTCAATACTTTGAATTCCCAGGAGGTCTGAACAAGCAGTAGTTATATTTTTCACAAAATGTGTTGCCTTCTGTATCCTTTCCCAGAATTGCTAGCAGCTGAATTGGTTTGAAACACAACAAAAAATTTCAGGTAATTCAATGTGTATCAGTTTTGTACTTGGGATGCAACATGGTCTCCTTGGTCCCTGGTGTGAATATCCTGTCATAATTGCCATCTTTCCAATCACACCCTCTTGGACTGTGCCTCAGTATCCTGGGAACCTATGCCAAAAATTCTTAAAAGTCCAGACTGCAGAGGTGCATTTTCAATACCTCAGCCCACTGAAGGCTTAGAACACAGAGAAATGGGAAAGAAGAAAACCACTGCAGGAAAATGAAAGATCACAGTGTCACAGAACCTCAAATACAGATTGACAGCAGAGAAAAAGAAGGGATACATTTTGTGTTGAGGTAATAAAACAGGACACACAAGATAAGAGCAAATATTGCAGCAGATAGTATCTGAGGCTAAATTTGTCTCCTCAAGCCTTTGAAACATCTGGATCAACAGACACATGAACTAGCAAAATGCTGGACTTACAGGGTCCTTATTTATATTACATATATGTATACAAGCATTATTGTTATATTATTTAATAGTGGGCACTTAAATGCTAAATTTCCAAACAGGCAGCTGAATTTTAGGAACATGATGAGTTATTTTTTTCCCCTTTGTTAGCACCAAAACCAGTTTTCAAAGACCTGGCAACAGAGTTCACCAAAAACCCTCACACCATATACTGCTGAAAGAACCTTCTGTAGCGGCCCAAGCAGGACCTGGTTTAACCCCAGCCAGCAGCTAAATACCACACAGCAGCTAAATACCACACACCTGTTCACTTGCTCCCCCGGCTCCCTCAATGGGATGGGGAAGACAATCAGAGGGAAAAAGGGCTAAACCATGTGGACTGAGGTCAGTTTAATAATTAAAATAAAGTATAACAATAGCAGTAGCAATAGCAATAACAACAACAACAATAATAATAATAATAGTAATAATAAGAATAATAATAATATAGTAGTAGTAGTAGTAGTAATGGAAAGGGAGATGAGAAAAGAAAAAGAGAAATAAAACCCAAGGAAAACAAAACAAGTGTTGCACAATACAATTGCTCATTGCTCACTGCCCACTGACTGATGCCCAGCCAGTCCCCCAGCAGCAATCCTGCCCTCCCTGGCCAGCTTCCCCCAGTTTATACACTCAGCATGGCATCCCATGGTATGGAATATCCCTTTGGCTAGTTTGGGTCACCTGTCCTGGCTGTCTCCCCTCCCAGTTTCCCGTGCCCCTCCAGCCCTCTCGCTGGCAGGGCCTGAGAAATGGAAAACTCCTTGGCTTAGTATAAACACTACTTGGCAACAACTAAAACATCCGTGTGTTATCAACATTGTTATACTAAATCCAAAACACAGCACTGTACCAGCTACTAGGAAGATTAATTCTGTCCCAATAGAAACCAGGGCAAGAACCAAACAATATTAAGCTAGTAAAAATTTTCAGGTTGCCTGAATTGGGAACTAATGGTCTGAAACCTGGAATTAGCTTCTGGTCTTATTTCACATCAATTACATTACATAGTTCTTGGCTGTATTGTTTCTCTGATAACCCTAAGATGCACTAGCATGTAGCCTGCCATAGGTATTCAAAGGACATTTTTCAGCTTTCACCCAAGGAAAATTTCCCCAGCCCAGGACATGACAGAAGATAATGCAATGACCTCACCCAGCATTTGGATGGCTGAGGACAGGCAGGTTGCCAGTTGTGCAGCCCAGCAGAGACAGAGGTGACATTCTGCACCGGCACAACAGGGGGAAACAGGTGATGCAGCTTTTCGTACTCTTTTACAATTTGGAAAGGGAGTGAGCTCAGAAAGCCAAAACAGTTTCTGTAAGGCTTGTACAAAAAGCTGTGTCTGATTCACATCATCAAGGGACCTGCTTCTCTGAAATATGGACTGGCTGCAACCAGCATTGCCTCATTGCTCTCTGCTTCACATGGATAGACAGTTTCAACCTAAAGTCCTCAAAGTCCTCAATGTACATGTCATCTTTCTCCTCTAAGGCCATACCATGATAGTGATGAACAAATGAAACTAGATGAAATAAGACATAGCCCCTTGAAACCTCTAAGGCTCTTTTTAAAGGCTTAAGTCCAATCAATACCCAAACAGGTACCGAATTTAAAGATGTGTGATGTCCTTCAATGAGTTTACCATTGCAGAACACTAAGTCCTGATCTTACCTAAGGATGCTATGGAACCTCCAAATCTCTGACTTGCTATACTCCGAATGAAAAGCTGGAGTGGCTTACATACAGTTTATGTGTTCAGGGCAGACATTATTAGAAAAGGATATACGGCTTGTCTTATTCTGCAGGTCAGACAAGTGATAGTAATGCTCATTTCTGGGCTCAACTCCCTGAACCAGAGCTAAAAAACAACCCTATGAGTTCCTTTAAATACAGATTTAGAAGTTCAGTTGTTGCAACACACAGTTCATCCATTGTAGGTCACTGGGTTTTTTTTCCTGGATATCCTTTATAGTGGACATAAATGACGAACTTGTAGCCAACACTGTCTTTCTACCTTCTGCCTGGAGCAGCCATAGTAAACCCCTGTGTGAGGGAGATTAATGAAATTGTCATGAACCATAGTTCCTTGCATCTCACCTGGTATTTGTACTGCCCAGGCATTTTAGCAACATTCTTAAAGACACATTTCTCTTTTGAAGGAGTCACTCATACCTTAACTGTACTTAATGCAGATATATTTTCGAAGGCAGAGAGGGAGGGAAGAAAAGGTAGGGATTTCTTTGTCACGTGAACATTTAAAAAGCACACAGAAAAAAAGAAATGTCAAAAGGCAAACTCAAAAAGAAGAGAAACACTGCAAGCTCCTGTACCACCAAATCCATGCCATCTTACTTCATGCTGCAAGGCGGAGCAGCAACTGGCAAATACAGTTTCAGAGGTAAAGTGTGTTTACAGGATAAACTACCAGTGTAAATGTAATCTCTTTAATGAGTCCCGGAAACCCACCCTGCAGAGTGGCACTTGCAGCCACAGCAATCAGCTTAAGAGGGAGAACTTCAGGCTACTCAGCGTGCAGAAACACCAGAATGTAACAGCAGCCACCACGGTAGCAAATACAGTGATGGAAAATGAGGAGAGGCTGTGGCTGTTTTCCAGAAGCCTGAGAGAAAAAGTATCTTCTAAAAATTGAGGCAAATCAGAGGCCTACAAGAAGAAATGCTTACCTGAATTGCTCATAAATTTAGAGTCCTTGATGGCTTTACACTGTGTATAAGACCTCTTCCACATAGCAAAGGTTCTGCTCTACCTGCCTGCCTGCAAGCATGGTACGCCTTTCCTCCTGAGGCAGAGGTCACTGCCAATATCGTGATGTTCCCAGCTCATGCTTGCGTAAGTCCCTGTAACACAGCAAAGCCAGCAGGGGACGAGCTCACATTGATTTGTGATCCCCTGGGGGTCAAGGTTGCTTAGGGATGATGCACTGTCCTTGTCCCTTGTTCCATGCCATCAGACCTCATGTGGTACCTCTCACAATGCGCATTACGATACGTTTATAGCATTACTGTTTCACAGGCATGAGAGCTGTGTGACAAACAAGTCACGTTTGCTGCTTGTCTATGAAGATACCAAGACACAGAAGAACAGTGGCTAATTCAGTGCAAAATGCAAGTTTTGTTGGCTGATTTAACTGACTTCTCTTTCAGCCTTTTGCTGGTAAGCCACTTCCGAGCAACAGTGCATCCTCACAGTCATAACTGAAGACCTAAAAATAGGGTGAGTGATTAGACGGGTGGACAGACGGATGGATGGATGGATAGGTGAATGAACAGGGTGTTTTCTCCAACCCTAATAGCATTTTTTCAGCACACTTGAGTCCTGTAAAAGCATAATATATTATTTAGAAAGACTTCTGCTAAAATGCAGAGGAAAATAAGAAAAAAACCTGAGAGGTATTATTCTGGATTTTAAAAGAAAGGAATTATGCTTTGGTGCTGTTAACTGGTAAACTCCCACTGATTTTTTTCCATCAGCTGAAAATCTGGTTTTAGAAAGTGTCACGGTTTAACCCCAGCTGGTAATTAAGCACCACACAGCCACTTGCTCAGTCCCCCTCACCCAGAGGGGTGCGGAGGAGAACCAGAAAGGAATGTAAAACTCAGGAGCTGAGATAAGAACAATGTAACAATTGGAAGTATTTTTTTTTTTAAAAGAATAATGGTAATGATAATAGCAGTTACAATGAAAAGGAGGGAGAAGGGGAGAAGAAAGGAGTCCAAATAGAAGGGAGAAAAGAAACCTAGTGCTGCACAGTACAGCTGCTCATCCCCTGCTGACCAATGCCCAGCCAGCCCCTGAGCAACCCCTCAGTGTATATACCAAGCATGATGTGCCTTGGTCTGGAACACCTCTCTGGCTGGTTCAGATGAGCTGCCCTGGCTGTGTCCCCTCCCAATTTCCCGTGCCCCTCCAGCCCTCTTGCTGGCAGGGACTGAGAAACTGAAAAGTGCCCTGACCACACTGTCCCCACACCAGATCCAAAGCACAGCACTGCACTAGCCACCAAGAAGAAAATTAACTCTATCCCAGCCAAAATCAGGACAAAAAGGAAAAGACTAGGGAGAGATTTAAACAATCAATCAATCAATCATCATCATCATCATCATCATAACAACAACAATAATAATAATAAACAGAAAGGAGAAAAAGCAAACCCAGGCCTCACACCAGTGTAAATACATGTCTGTATGTACACAGAGGCATATCATGAGCAATTGCTATGGCTAGAAAACTGTTCCCAGACTTTTCAACCAAGTTTACAGAAACCTGAGGACATAAAATGCTTGGGTAGTTTTTGCTATTCCACGTTCTCCACCATCCAGGTCCAAGAATAGAAATGTAGGTAGCAAATGCATGTGGATAAGGACTTGCCACTTTGGTAATCTCCATACAGGAAATTTTGGGTGGCCAAGATGATGTGTGGTCATGTTTTCTCTCTGGAAAAGAAACGGAAGTTAGATGAGCAGCAAGACAAAAAGACAAGGGAGGTTGAGAGGAGCTTTGCAAGCTTGCAAAGGAAGAAGCAGGGACATACTTGCACATCTCACTATGAAAAAGCAAAATGCAAACCTCACACCTTGATGCCCCTAACAGGGACGGCTGCTTGATTTAGACAAAAGTGCCAGCAGGGACAACAGAAACATGAAGGAACATCCTTAACTGCCAGAAAAGAAGGCAGTACATATCCTGACTTACGGGACAGTCTGTCCCTGCCAGGATGTCTGTCTGTTGCAGGTCCATTCATCACTGTCAGGTTACAGCAGAGAACAGTGTTTGAATGGTCTCAGTGGCATTTTGGCTCTGCTTGAAGTCAGTGGCCCAAATGCTGCAAGGCTCAGAAACTTTAGCACTCACCTTCAACCTGTGAACCATCTGTAAACCATTTATAAAATACAACTTTTGAAAAACCCTCAAATCCTTGTACTGCTTTTAGAGTTTTGACTGCCATGTGGAAATGACATTAACAAAAGTGTCCTGGAATCCCACTGATGGAAGCAATATAAATATGTTGTAGTGTTGCTGCCATCAAAAGTAATGTAGCCTTTCCACCAGACCTGATTGTCCCGCTCTGAAATGAGTAAAGCACAACTGCACTGTCATCGTTTTTTTCCCAAAATGTAGAAATCACAATGAATCAGCAGCTTCGTTTCTATAGAACACTCTTGGAATTTCAAATATTTGTTGTCTTTCAATCAATAGTGTTTAGCATTTTGATCAATATTTCAAATAGTTTTGTTGAAATAATGGCTCTTTCTGCTGCGTTCATTAGTATCAACTATTTGGCTGCTTAAGGCTTATTCCTTTTGACGTTTTTGCCTCAGTCCAGTGAATTTTCTGTAATTGTGCCTGCCATGTCATATTGTAATTTAGTTCATTATTGTCCTTTGTTATTTATAAATCTGTTCTTCCATCTATTTATGAGCCTTATGATCAGAAAAATAATGGATAAATATTCAGTTACAACTAACAGAGTAGAAATAGAAAATGATTTTTAACCATACTTCTATATAAATGGCTCTGTCGACAGATAAAGCAGCACAGCAAGTAAAGTTTTAGGGTGCAATGAGGGAAGTCATAATCTGCATTGCACATCATATCTATTTTACTGTAAACTTTTCATTATGTTCAGCCCCTACACTAAAATAATGTTATTACAGCTTGCAAAGTCAGCCTCTGTGAATTTGAAGGCCTACTGAAATTTGTGCATTGTGAGTTAAGATTTTATAATCACATAATCACTACATATGTTTTCATAAGATTTTTCTTCAGAGAATAAATAGCTGTGTTTTTGAGATTAATAAAATGTCCAGAAAAAATACAGTTCATGAAAATTTAGAAAGCAGTTTTCTTTACATAGATGCATTTTTCACTCATAGTGAAACTGGATATATGATGTTCTTGCTTTCTACAAGAAAAATACTGAAAAAAAATTCATCTCACTGCTTTACCTCAACAAATTATGTTAATGAAAATTGCTCACAGTCACCATTGCCAGAACTAGGTACAGAGCTAATTTCAGCAGGACGTTGCAATACCTTCCTGGAGTGTGAAGGGGCATCTTACCAATGGGTTTTGCAGATATACCTAACAAGAAGACTGGAGACCATTGGGAATCCCAAATTTGAGCGCACAGTCTGACAACAGATAGCAAAGAACTTTCCAGCGTAAAAAGTTCCATATTTTTAAGCAACTAAAAATTAAGTCTTATCATGGAAACTGCAGTGTAAATTTAATAACTGGTAGAGCTGCACAATAATCCTAGTAGTGTCCTAATCCAGAACAGAGATCCACAAAGGCCCTGAATAAATGGACAGAAAGACAAACACACAATATTCAAAGTTGTTATCTTTTAATGGAAAAAAAGCGAAAATAAGACATCATGCAGAGGTGTATTTTTTCTGACTTTTTTTAATAAATATGACAAGTCATTTATTATTTCCTATTTTTCAGTAGTAACAGAGCTCCAAATTTGCTGCTTGAATTTCCTCCAGTTTCAGCAAGTCATTGTCAAATATTCTCTGTGCAAGTGATTCAGATTTTTTCACAGCTACAATCCATGCTTAGCCTGAAATATTTTTTTCTTCTAAATCATATGGACTTGAGCTTAGCAACTACTACCACAGCTTCATGTCTACAGAAGAAAGAACTGATTCACACTTACTTGCTACAATGGCAAATCCTCAAAAGCAATGAAAACTTCACAACTTGTTCATCCCACCTGATGAATCACAGACACCACTTGAACATGTAGATCATCACTGTGTCCCATGACACAGGCATCATGGGCTGACAGAGAAACCGGACAGAGGGACAGACCCTTCACCTAAATATGCCAAGCAATTTGCAAAAAAATTTTGCACCAATGAAGACAGACTGGGGCTCAGACATTAAAAGAAATGTTTAACCTCTTTTCCCACATCCTTAAGATCAAGGTGGAAGAATACATGAGTCTGTTCAAGTAAAAGTGAAACATCATCAAACAGCCATGTGATCAGAGGCAGGCAGTGCTTAGGAAAGTGCTTTATGAAATCTGACCTTTCAGTTCATTGAACAGAAACACTAAAAATATCAAAACAAATAAATAGAAAAAAAAACCTCAATCGAAATATTTATAGATTTTTTTCAGTTTTCCAAGTCATGCCACTGTTTTACTTTAACAATATCCTTCCAAGTTTTTTTCCCTCTGTATTTTCCTTTTGTTAATTCAAAGGTTTTTTGCCCCAATAGATTTGCTTAAATATTTGGAAGTTTACATTCCAAAGTGCCACCCTCTGCCCACATGACAAGAATATAACTTTTCCCCAGGAGATTTCAGGAGTTAAGTATCATACCCTTTGTCTCTAACTTTGGGTAGAGAAGCTTCTGCTGGTATTTTTTCCTGCAGTTTGTGGAAGGCCACCACAGGACCTAGCACAAGCTCTCCATTTGCCCTGGGCTTTGGGAAAACACGAATCTTCTGTCTGAACCATGCTCACAACTCAGCAAATGATTGTCAGTAGCAGCAGCTTGTCCCTGCCCTTATCCCCATACACTGCCCCCTCCTTGCTGCTGGCACAGCGGCTTCTTTTCCAGTTCTTATGGACAGGTGTGGAAAAAGAAGCGGCAGGACGGCTGTACACAAGGCTGGGAGTCTTGTCTGCTGGTGAGTTCCTCACAGGGAAGACTACGGTTAATAGATGGTACCAAATGGAGACTGCGTGCAGAGGTCTGCACATCCCCCTCCAGTCTTCACAGTCGGACCGCATGCCTGTGTGAGCCACCTGCACACACTGCTTTAGTCGGTGCATTCTTTCTGTAGGCCTGTTTGAAAAACCAATACAGCCACACTTCTTGGAAGCAAACTCTGGTCTCACAGGTATGGTCCTTTACCAGTTTGCCAAAGAGAGGCTGGTTTGCCATCCACACTCAAGTTTTTATGGACCTCACACATAGTTCTGCTTGAAAAGCTGGGTGCAGAAGAATATGCCTTTCTCAGCACTCTCCAGGAGACCCTGTAAGAGTACCTAGTTCAATAAATGACAGGAATGCTGTGAATGACAATGATTTATTACTACTTTTCACTTACATTATTCTTGCAAAATTGTACACAACTGGAACAGAACATATAAACTCCTATGTTTTCTCCCACATTCTCAAGATAATTTTTCTCCTCACTTCTTATCAGGGATACCTTTCACAGGGTGAGTAAAGGCAAAGGATGCCAATGAGGCTGCTGTTTGCCTTTCAAAACCTGTGTTACCAGCAGCAGAAAGCACAAAAATCTTGGGTGAGTCTTAAGAGAGAGCTTTTGGAGCTGGCAAAAAATAACAAAAAGTAACCAATTTATGTTACTTGTAAAAGAGTATGCTTCATATGATGACAGGAAAATAACACACTAATCTACATCGCTGGTAGACACTTAGATCTGGCCTTCGAACTAAAGTGGAAAGGTAAAACTTGCATCTCCTGTGACTCTTACATTTTGTACCTGAAGAATGCTAGGAAGTAAATAATCTTTGTCTTGTTATATACATTTGTCTATACGCTGAAGATGTAGAAGAAGGTTTCATGATACATACCCTTCTAGTAATGTCTTTGTATCAAATATCACGTTAGATAACCTGCCCCCTTTTTACAGTAAGAAAATTAATGTGCTATTTTAAAATGAGTGAGGTAAACTATGTCATATAAAGATTGAACTAGAAAGAGGAGAATTTTATGAATTAATCCTTATTGAGGGATGTGTTTAATTCCTGCTCCTCGCAGTGCAGTCAACAGGGCTAGAGTGGCAAGGTGGGTCTAGATCTTTCTATCTTCCCCACCTACTTTAGGACACTGGAATATGTTGGAGATGTGAACCAGTTCCAGTTAAATGAATGAACATACTTCAGCAGCTTTGGCAGACTCTGAATCAGGTCTTATGTGAATTTTTTTATTTTTTTTTTTTTTTGTTCTTCTGCAACTTCATGAATCAGTGGCACCGTCAAGACAAAAATGGAGGTAAAAAGGACTGATGCCTCCTGACCTGGGTAATATACAACTTTCCAGAATCCCACAGCCAGTCCAGGAAGACCAGCAACAGGTTGGTCACACTATAGCATCACTGGAGCATAAAGAGTTGTTTTGGTGTGAAAGATGTGAGTTTTTCATGCCACTTGTTCTGCATTCTGTTGTTAAACTGCTGCAATTAACAGATCTGGCTGTGAGCATCTGACATTCAGACATATAATTAAACGTTACTGTGGAGACAAGGGTTGAACATGGCCAGAAGCATAAATTCAAATGTAGATGCTGTTGGCACATAAAGAAACAGCTTTCATTTAACAGATAAGGCTGGGCAACAGAAAGGGGAAAAGTTAATCTTTCACATTTCTCTGGAGTAGACCCAGCACAGGAATCCAAAAACTGTTGTCCTGCTAAAAGGCAGATAAAAAGTGGGACGGGGAACCTTAGGCATAAAGAAAACAAAAAGTTTGCCTAAAGCTATCATTCACTGCTTATGCCTGCTAAGAATCCATTATGTAAGGTATTGATAAATGTTCCCATCTTCCTTTCATTTTGGGAAAGGTAGCCCATCTAAGTGCACCGTATGGTTAAAAAAAATGGAATTTAATTATATGCTTTCACCTAAACAGCAGCATGGAATAAGGAAAGAAGCTTGACACACAAAAAAAAACCCCACCAAACCACACAATGAAAAGAGTTTACTCTGAAAATGTTACTTGCATGCAAACCATTCTTTTACTCTGGTCCTGCCATATCTTATAGGAAAATATTTTCTCTGTATGTTTTTAAGGGTGAAGTTGCACGGGTTTGGTTTCTGCATGGAAAAAGAAAAGAGGAATGTAAGCTGTATGTAAATAAAAAAATGCTGACATAAGGAGTTTGACTTCCACAGTAATATTCATTCACCCTCAAGGCATTGTTCATGTGAATGAAATAAAGCAATTTCTCATTTATAATAACAGATATCCCACAAAGATCTTTAGCTCAAAGATTTACCCCTCAAAGTAGTTAAACTATAATCAATGTTTTCTTTGCAAAAAAACCCCAAAACCTGGCCAGATAAAAGAAATGCTGTTCTGGGACATAAAACTCCAAAAGAAAATGAAGCCTCTTATCTCAGTAGCCCACGAAAACAAGTAGCTTGCCCCAGCAAAGAGGGTGAAGGACAGGGGGCAAAGGTAACAAAGGACAGTTTTGCTACTGTTTTTTCCTTCAGAGCCATTTCTGCAACACCAGTAAGATGACTGTTCAGACCTGGGCATATCACATGAAAGGGTAATGGTTTATGGCATATCACATTTATGTAACCCTTTTAGTCCGGTGGATTGCAGGGTATTTACCTCAGCTCCAGCCTTGATCCTAGCAGCTCCTTGCATTGAGGAATGAACCCTGGCAGGCTGGAATTCTCCATTTTGTTCAGAGCACAGCAGCCTCCCTGCCCAACAACACAAGTCACGACACATGCATCAACGCAGTCATCTGCACTCTCTCCCTGCCACTTCTACGGGAAACAGAAAGGCCAGGGCAAGGTTATGTTAGCAATATTCAGAGCCCTCTGAAATACTGCCCGTAGCTCCTCTAAGAGATCACTTCTCACTTCACAATCATGGCCTCCCAAAAAAGCATAATTTTCTACTACTGTAAAAATGTCAATCAGAAAAAAAGATGTAGTGTTGAAGAGGGGGAAGATGAAAATGACATGTTAGAATTTTTTGCCTTAAGTCTTAAAAACAGTTATTTATCACAAAGGACTGTGATCTGAGCATGAAGATCCAATCTGCTTCTCCATAGGGACAGATAATATGTGTGGGGAGGCTGACAGGATTTGCACCATCACTTCTCCCACGGGATAAGAGCATCCAATTTCGCGGGGTAGGACACAGCATCTTCACAGGATAGAAACAAAGGCCTAAGACAAAGACAGGCACTTTACCAACACATTCATTTTGTTTCCACAAAGCCATTGAATAATGAAAGGCTGTGTTTTATTACTCTTGGATTAACTATTTTTTAATGTCTCATGGGCTGACTGTCATGAATGAAAGTCATGGACATGCCTGATGTCAAACTACCTTTTCATTCAGTGTTTTTGCAATGGGTCTAGGCCAAAAATAGAAATTTCCAGAGCTCAGAATTGTTGCTGTCATACAAATAAATAATAACTTTGAACCCAATTTGGAAGATTTCAGTACTTCCAGTAGGTCATATGATTATTTTTTTTTAAAATGTTTTTGACATTTAAGCCAGGGGACATGAAGACACCAAACTGTTTCTTTTCCTTTCTACCTAAGTAAACAGTGGGTAAGCTCCCTAGAGCTACCCCCAGGAGCAGCTGCCTTGCTATAGAAATGAATTAGAGAAATAAGAATCTGCATAATGTAGCAAATTGTTATTAAGCACGATGTTACATTTCGTGGCAGACAGCCAAAATAGCAAGGCTACAGCAGCTTGTATCCTACCATAATCTTTAAAACATCTCAAGCTAACTGTCATTGTAATGGCTAATATGACTAACATGAACCACAGCCTTTTTGTGCTTGGAGGGTTACAAATACACATGATGGGAGATCAGATTTTTTTATTAATTTTACCATCCTGTCAGGTCCTTTTCTGTCTTGTATGTTTTCAAAAGATTAAATGGTATCAGGCATAAAGTGGCTAAATAAACTTTTCTGTGGGTGTAAGAAAGACCCAGTGTTGCTATTGCTTGTTATGGTACATTGCTGGGCATGTGGCAGCTCACATGACCGTGATCTCTTTCTCAGAGAGGTTGGCTTGTAACTACTGTGTTCAATTTGCAGTGTCCCCTTTTGTGTTTTCCCTCCACTGAAGCTGATTTCTGCCATGGTATTTATGCGTATTTGACAGGAGACAGGAACAAGCTTCAAGTGACGAATCATTTTTCATTATTATTATTATTTCTAATACTACTAATACTCTTGTCAATATTATTATTGGACAGACTTATCAATACAAGCCAGCCAGGCTCGCACCAGGACCAGGTGAGAGAGCCACTCTTGCTGGCAGTACTTATAGAGACACTTAACAGAAATGCACGTTTTGGGGAGAGGTGTGATGAAGGCTGAAGAGGGAAAGCAGTCATTTGATTTTAGATTGAATTTGAAATTATACTTTTCCAGGCTGTCAGGCTTACCTGCAACAGTGTCTGATGTTGTGGACATGGTCTTCAATAACTTAGTCTGCACCTACGTGTAGCTGCTGCACAAATTGTGCTTACCTGCTTCTGTGATGGTAATGAATTTGCACTTGTTTGTCTGTTGGAAAAAGAATGCTTGGGGCAGTAGAATTTTCCTCATTTAGAGACTGATTTAAAATCAACTGAAATGAAAAATGTATCCTTGACTTCAGCACACAAGAAATCTAACACTTAAACTCTATTTTGTAGTTGTGATCAGGCCCCCAAAAGCACAGCTGTCTGCTTGTATGTTCACATTTTGAAGCAGATTTGTTCCCAGGTGTATTTTTTATTTAATTATTTGTCACTGCTTCATAGTTTTGCAATTAGAACTGTCTGGTCTCATTTGCAGAAATGATAACCTGTCACGGACAGAGGAAAATAAGTAATTTAAAAGGATGGGAAACATTAAAGTCCTGAAAGGACTCCCTATCTCAATACATATATAACTCCAGCAACTCATTAACTTTAGCTGCCTTTTGCCAATATGGTGTTTGCAGCTGAACATGTTGTGTTTGTGCTATACATACAGGCATAATAACACATAAGGTCACTCTATAGGCAAATAATCTTAGCAAATTTCTCTTCTGCTGGTACAACTGCAACAAAACTAATTTTGTGATGAGGTGGAGTGCAGTCTTTGTTGACTGTATTATGTCTAACAGTAATGAGTTTCTTAAATATACTGTGTTTGATAGGGCTCATTTGTACTGCAAGGTAAAGTTTAAAATTTGCTAGTTCCCCTGTTCCGTTAAACACACTTCATACTTCAGTATCTTGTTGCAGTGTTTGTTTTCCTAGCACTTTTCAAAAATAACAGCAATACACAATTTCTGATGTTAGGTATAAGAGGAGATTGTTTTGAGTTAAAAAAAGCAGAGACAAAGGTGGATGTCTGAGAAGAAACGGTCCGTGTCCTGGTGTTTGCAGGGTCTAGTCCCCATGCACAACTATCGGGTCCCCAAACACAACCAGCCAAACTTGAGGGTTTGAGGGGAGAGGAAGGGGAATATTCTAGGTCCCAAAAGCACCTAATAAACTAAAAGCTCAAAACAAAAAATCAAAATTTCATTGCAATAAAAGCCTACTGGTGAATAGGATGCTGCAATGGGTTGGTAGTGGCAGACAAGCCAAGAAATGAAATGCTCTTCTCTGTGTGATTTTTTTCAGGTGTGAACAGCTAGCTGGGGTGAATTAATGTCAAGGAACTTCGTTTGGTACTTATGAGAAATAAGTGTGTGTTCCCTTTTTTGTAAAGAGGTTGTATTCTTAGCTAAAAGGCATTTCACTATGTCCTTCTGTCCTGGTTTTGGCTGGGATAGAGTTAATTTGCTTGCCAGTAGCCAGTACAATGCTAAGTTTTGAATTCAGTATGAGAATAATGTTTAACACACTGATGTTTAGTTGTTGGAAAGTGGTGTCACTTTGTCAAGAGCCTGTGGAGTTTCCCATGCTCTGCCAAGGAGGAGGGGCACAAGAATCTGCAAGGGGAGACAGCCAGGACAGGTGACCGGAACTAGCCAAAGGAATATTCCATACTGCAGAACATCATGGCCAGTATATGAACGGGTGGAAGTTGGCCAGTCACTGCCAGTTGCTGTGGGACTGACTGTGCATCGGCCAGTGGGTGGTGAGCAACTGTGCTGTGCATCACTTGGGCTGGGGAGGAGGGGGAAGCAGGCAACTGTGTGGTACTCAGCTGCTGGCTGGAGTTAAACCACAACACCTTCACAAAGGACATTAATTTGGTCACCCTTCTGATTACTTCTGTAGGAATTATGTTTTTTCCCACCAAAAGAATAATTCCCCAAGACCTTTCCTCCAACACAAATTGCTGCTTTTAGCTTTTTTTACAGAAATATGTCTAGACAGCATGTTCGGGGTGGGAAATATAAAGGAGCATCTGGAACTGCTCTTAGCTGGAAGAAATAAATTACTAGTAACATTCTAAATATTATTCCATAGGAATATCTGCTCACTCACAAAACATTATACCTCCTTGTAAAAAAAACTGTTCAGAAAAACAACCTTGGCTTTTATTTGCAACTGTTGCAAAATAATATGCATTGATATGTATCCACACAAGCCACCCCTTGTGTAAGAAGAAACCTACTGCTAGTGAAGGCATTCGCTTCCTCAGTCTTCCCTTTTCTAGGGCAAATGCAAGTAAAAATGCCCTCCCCTGACCTCTCCCAAGCATGAGTCCAAGTTTGGGAGCTCCTTCAGAGAATCGTGTTTCTGCCTTTCACCCAAACTCTTGGCTCAGTCCCTGTGTAACATTATCATGCTTGAAAGCTTATGTACTAAGAAAAAAGAAAACACATAGGCAAAAATTTCACCAAGTGTTGTAAGTAATCTCCACTAGTTAAGGTCAGCAAGGCTGCCTCAGCAGGGTGAGCCATATAGTTGCAACAGCAGCCTTTCCTCTCATCCTTGCTTTTCCATGAGAAATGGTAGGGCAGAAAATCCACTCATGGCAATGTCTACCAGCGATGCTGATGGTGCTTCACAGAACTTTTTACTGGATTTTCCTCTCTTCCTCTCTTTTCCCTCACACCAACATACACCTGTGCAGAACTAGGCATCTGTGATTGTGTGAGGACCCTGTGGTGTTTCTATTACAGTGAGTGTATTGGCTTTATGTGGCAAGGTTCTGGCAGCAGCAGGGCTGTGGGGGCGGCATCTGTGAGAAGACACTGGAAGCTTCCCTGATGTCGGGCAGAGCCACTGCCAGCCAGCTGCAAGACAGACCCACTGCTGGCCAGAGCTGAGCCCATCAGTAACGTTGGTAGCACCTCTTTGATAATGTATTAAAGAAAGGACAAGAACATCTGTGCAGCAGCTGGGAGAGAGAACATGTGAGACCAACATCCCTGCAGACCGTCAGGGCAGGGCAGGAGGAGAGGGAGGAGGTGCACCAGGTGTTGGAGCAGAGATTCCCCTGCAGCCTGTGGTGAAGCTCATGGTGAGGCAGACTGTGACCCTCAGCCCATGGAGGTCCTCATGGGGAAGAAGATATCCACCCACAGCCCATGGAGGTTAATGGCGGGGCAGATATCCACCTGCAGCTCATGGAGGACCCCATACTGGAGCAGGTGGATGTGCTCTGAAGGAAGCCAAGACCCCGTGGAGAGCTCACACAAGAGCAGGTTTTCTGGCAGGAAACAGGGTTCCTGTAAGGAACCCACACTGAAGCAGTCTGTTTTTGAAGAAGTGCAGCCTGAGGGAAGGATCCATTTGAAGTTTGTGGAGGACCTTGTTCTGTGGGGAGGGACCCCAAGCTGGAGTAGGGGAAGAGGGTGAGGAGGGAGAAGCAGTAGAGACAGTGTGTGATGAACTGACCACAAGTCCTGTTCCCTGTCCCCCTACGCCACTGTGTAGGAGGAGGTAGGGAAATTGGGAGTGAAGTTGAGCCCAAGAAGGGAGGGGTGGGGGAAAGTGTTTTAAGACTGTTCTTATCTCTCATTATCCTACTCTGTTTGATTGGAAATAAATTAAATTCCTTTCCTCAAACTGAGTCTATGTTGCGTGAGACAGTAATTGCTGACTGATCCCCCCAGTTCTATCTCCACCCATGAGCTTTTTGTTGTATTTCCCCTCCTGTTCTGTTGAGGAGTGGGAGTGATAGAGCATCTTGGAGGGTAGCTGGTGGCCAGTTAAGGTCAACCCACCACATAGAGAACTACATATAAAGCAAATAATCTGACGGATTATTCATCACATGGGGAGAGTCCCCTTGCCGGGAACAAAGGAACAGGGAGATCAAAGGATGCATTCTAGATAACCAACAGATCTTGGGAAAAACAACTCCCCCATCTTCGTACCTCTTTCCCAACCATAATCCATTCCTCACTTCAGATATTTTTGATACATTTGAGGGAGAAGAACATCTTTCCTTCTTGTATGTGCAGTATCTAATTCAATGAAGCTGACTTTTGAGTGGGTATCTTGTCCATTGCAGGAATAAGAACCTTCATACCAGTAACACCACTGTAGAGGAATGAGATAGAAATGATTGTCTGCTATGTCAGGCCTGAAAACACCAAAAGAGGTGTCTGTCAGACAACTCATGCAATGCCACTGGCAGTGCTCACTCTGCCAAGTTTTCAGCTATATAAAGATTCAACTCCAGAACAAGTTTAGATACTTTAAGAAGAATATAAAGCAAAACAGAGAGGAGAGCTGTGGGGGAGATAAAGGGAAAACTTTACAGTGCTCAGTCAGTGGAAAAACTATGGGAGATACCTGCATTCATGGCTGGAGAAGAAATCCCTGAGGTGACTCAGCAGGAGAAATACAGACCCTTAAGCTATTTTATCAGTATCAGGCCAGAGGCTAATATAGCTCTAGATTTTATAAAGCTCAGTTTCCCTTAAATGTTGCTTTACATAGCAGTAAAGTGGATTAAACTGGTGTGTAAACTACATTACACTTAGTCTCTACTCAAGGAGATGAAAGAAATCCCACAGAAACCTACTTCAGCAGCTAAATCAAAAAGCTGAAGACTGGCAAAATCTGCAGGTTCAGCTGGCAGCAGATGTTAGCAGCGAAGAGGTACTGTATGTCATCTCCATTCAGCTTTGTAACATGCTTATAGCTGTAGGTGAACCAGTCCTGAAGAATGACAGTTTCTGGGAAAAGGTTTTAAGTTAGCCATTGTGACACAAAAGAAATGAGATACAAATGATAAACATAATTACCTAATATTCATCTTGTCTTGGTATTTTGTTTGCTTGATACAAAACAAACCCTTCATTTTCACTTCCACTGAAAAGTAATTTTTGTTTGATTTGTGTTTACCTTCATTGGAGCAAGTATTGATCTTTTTCTGAGTGACATGAGCATGACTATACATAAATATACAAATATACAGGGGATCAGATTTCCCTTTCACATCTGTCTGTCCTGGCTCACAAATCTGTCCCAAAAAAAAAAAAAAAGGGACTCAGTCTTTTCAATCATTTTGAAACATATATTTCCAAAGACTGACATTTGTCTATAACACGTATTTAAGAAAAAAAGGATCAATGCCTTTAGTACAAAGTATGTGGCTACAGCTTTTCCAGAGAATTTTATTTTCACATCTCTGCATGGAGTGTCCTTTTGAACCTCTTGTTACAAGACTTTGGAAAACCTGATCCTTATATAGATTCTTAAACAATGGAGCTGAAAAATTGTACCTCACCAGCAATGAAACATGTTTCAGCAATGAAACCTTACAGGTTGCAGCTCCAGCTGATAAGAGACATTTGCAAAGGCAGGAAAACCTAGATAAAGCAAATAATGTAGAAGATCAGAGAGTAGTTGTGTAGCAGGGGGGACAGAGTAACAGAATCTGTTTTGGTTTCAAAGTGAGATTTGAGAAGTTTTAGTTTGACTTATTTCTGCCATTCCCCAGCTTGTATGCATCTTCATTTTTGTTTGCTTTATAATCTAGGCAATGTTCAAATTGAGCCTGTTTAACATGACAGTTGGGGGAAAGACACACGGGCTAAGAAGTCAAACCCCATTCACACGCTCACTGTCCAAGCAGGGTTCCTGGTTTGACCAGTGCTGAGATGAGAAAAGAAACTTCCAAGTGATAAAAGCCTGGCTAGATACAGATTTTTGGGTACAATTCCCTTGAAGACACTCACAAGGACAGATACTTACTTGGTGCTGGCTGAATACAAGCAACTATTGTCCAAGATCTGCAGGTGCTCCAGCCTTCACTGGCTGAAGCGAAGTTCTAATAAACTTTTTGTCTCTCACTTTTTTGAGGAGTAAGAGCTGCATTACAAAGAAGGCAAAGCAGTTACTCAAGTAAGCCTTAATATGGGAATGACTTCTTGATATTTGGTAAAATTTTATTCCTGTAGGGTGGCAGATACCTCCTTCTATCACTGGGTGGGATGAATCATCCCCCAGAAGTGACTGGTCTTCTCCATTGACTCTACAGGGTGCTCAAGTGGAGTCTTCAAAACAGCTGTTTCTGGTCTGCTCAGGATAGCTGAGAAGAATCCCAACATAAATTAAGAACTGGATTTACCCTATCAAACTGCTTTAAAATGTAAGAGACTTTGACCTTTAGAAATTGAGGCTTATCTACCTCCATTCCTGCAGTTTGCATGAAAGTATTTCCCTCACCAGCACATTTTTTTCCTCTCTCAGAGCGCAGTTGGTCCCCATGGAAGCCAGTGATGATCAAAGAATCACAGAATTGTTTGGGTTGGAAGGGACCTTAAAGATCATCTAGTTCCAAGCCCTTGAAATGGGCAGGGACACCTTCCACTGGATCAGGTTGCTCAAAGCCACATCCAACCTGGCCTTGAAAACTTCCAGGGATGGGGCATCCACAACTTCTCTGGCAAACCTGTGCCCATGGTGTCTTACCACTCCCACATGAAAGGACTTTTTCCAATATCTAATCTAAACCTATCCTCTTTCAGTTTCAAACCATTACTCCTTGTCCTGTCACTACAGACCCTACTAAAAAGTCGGTCCCCATCTTTCTTATAAGCCCCCTTTAAGTATTGAAAGGCTGCTATAAGGTGTCCCCAGAACCTTCTCCAGGCTGAACAACCCCAACTCTCTCAGCCTGTCTCCATAGGAGAAGTGCTCCAGCCTTCTGATCGTCTTCATGGGCCTCCTCTGGACTCCTTCCAACAGGTCCATGTCCTTTTTATGTTGAGGGCTCCAAAGCTGAACACAATACCATAGGTGGGGTCTCATGAGAGTGGATTAGAGGGGGATAATTACCTCCCTTGACCTGTCGGCCACACTTCTTTTGATGAAGCCCAGGATACGGCTGACTTTTTGGGCTGCAAGCACATATTGTCAGGCTATGTTGAGCTTTCCATCCACCAGCATCTCAACATCTTTTTCCTCAGGACTGGTCTCAATCCATTCTCCTCCCAGCCTGTATTAGTACTGGGGGTTGCCCCAACCCAGGTGCAGGACCTTGCATTTGGCCTTGCTGAACTTGATGATGTTTGCATGGGCCTATCTTACAAGCCTGTCAAGGTTCCTCTGGATGGCATCCCTTCCCTACAGCGTGTCAACCTCACAGCACAGCTTGGTGTCATCAACAAAGTTGCTGAGGCTGCACTCAGTCCTAGCGTCCATGTTGCCGACAAAGATATTGAGCAACAGTGCTTGCAGTATGGACCTCTAAGGAATGCCACTCACAGGTCTCCACTTGGACATTGTGCCACTGACCACAACTCCTTGAGTGCAACAATGCAGCCATTCCTTAGCCACTGAGTGGTCCACCTATTAAATCCACGTCTCTCCAGTTTAGCTGCAAGGATGTCATGCAAGACAGTGTCAAAAGCTTTGCACGAGTCCAGATAGATGGTGTCGGTTGCTCTTCCCTCATCCATCAACCTCAATGATGACTCATTAAATCCTGTAACAGCTGTGGAAGACTAGAGTTTATGGAATCATAGAATGGTTTGGGTCAGAAGGGACCTTAAAAATCATAAAGTTCCAGCCCCCTTGCCATGGATAGGGACACCTTCCACTAGACCAGGTTGCTCAAACCCCATCCAACCTGGCCTTGAACACTTACAGGATAGGGCATCCACAGATTCTCTGGGCAGCCTGTTCCAGTGTCTTGCCACTCTCACAGTAAAGAAATTGATTTAAGGCAAGACCATACAGGTCAGAAGGTGGGAATAGTCAACATCTGAAAGTTGGTCCTATAATCCCTATTAAGGTGTAGTTTACATTACACAAAGAACCTGATGAAAACTTTGGGCATGCAGCAACTAAGATGTCTAGAACAAAGCTAGAGCTCATAGCTCCACTCAGCCACGGACATTTCAATATGAGGAAGTGTGACATAATGATGAGAGGGGGAAGAGGAAGAAGACGAGAAAATGGAAGAGGAAGGAAAATAAAGGGCAAAGAAGGAAGTGAAGAAAGACAAGGAAAGACTGAGATTGAATCTGTATTTCAACATCCAGTGCCATCCAGATTTTCTAAATTATTCTGTTCATAGAAAGAGTTTGGTAGGTAAGGGTATGTAAGACACACCACACATCTATCTTGGATGAAAGTGTTATTATTAGCAAGGTTTCATGCAGCAAATGATCCATGTGGGCTGATGTCTCCATGCCCTGCAGCATTCCAGAAATGTGACTGAAGCCTCCATAAGTGAGGGGTTGAGTCAGACCAGACAACTGGATCTGAGCATGATGACTGTCTCCTGACCTGTTCTGGTAGCAAATGCATATTTGAGAGCTATGGCATAAAAGGGGATTCATTTCATAATGCGTTAACCACGCAAAATGGGAACAGATATAGTTAGAAACCAGAAACACTGTATAATGCATTGTACTTTCAGCCTGAGGTCTGAAAACTCTTTGCAGCATGATAACAACAATTTTAGGATGTGTCAAGATCTAGTAGACTAGAGTCACATTTAGATATCAAATCTCTATCCTCTGGCTGCAAGCCAAGAAATTCTTAATTTTTTTTCAAGGACTCTTCTAATCTACAATAACTGTCATATTAGCAGGGGTTACCAGCAGTTTATAATTATATTCCCTAACTGTTATGTACTTCAGTGCCTCTAAAATATTTACTTATTTCACAATGAAGTTGTGTCAGACAAAGACTACTAACATTATAAATACTCTCTCATCTGCAATGTAAATAAGAACCCTTCTTCCCAGCATAAACTATTTTCATGAAGATTCACAGTACTGTGTAATGAGTGCTGTACTAGCATTAACAAATGAATCACGCAATATCTGAATATGTTGAGACAATAGTAAAATACATGGCCACTTGAAGAATTTCTTCATACACTGAAAAAATGCACAAAACAACTTTAAAAATGGATGATAGTTCATGCCAGTGCTTTTTTACTTACTGACTATGAAGTACAATCAAGAAAAGAATCTGCTGTTTTAATGTATAGGTAGAATTGATAAGGAAACTTCATATATTAGTCAGGCCCTTGACAAAGCCCGTTGCAGTCATTGGAAATGCTCTTGTTTACATTAAGGTTGTTCAAATGAGACCAGGAATGCTATTGCTATCAATATGTATTGTTATTGATATGACCCAGATTTGGTCTGGGTGGCTCAAAACCATCCATGTTTTACCTTAAGAGGGGGTGCTTAGGTTGAAGCTCAGCAAGTTGCATGTAACTCTGTTGAAATGCTTTTCTTTCAAGCAAGATTTTAACAGAACAAATGGGTTTTGGCTAAAATCTTTGTTTTCTTTTTATTAAAAAAATTGGCCAAAAGCCAACAAGCACTGATTTAAAGTCTTTTATAGCCCTTCTGACTTGAATTATTCTATGATTCCAGAGACTGTGTTGCAAGAAAATTTACATTTAAAAAAAAAGAGAGAAAATGGGAAAAACATATGTGAGGATACTCTGGGAGCCTGAATAGATGCCCTAAATCACCACTGAGTACATCTTCAGCAAAAATAATTTGTTAAAAAATTCTACACCTTCTACATCTTCGTGATAAACGCAGTCATGATTCATGTCAAAAATAGAATGTACTGTGATAGTGTAATTGTTGTACCCTGTGTAAATCTGGGACCTGTATCGCAGTTGTGGTGAGTGGGCACGTGTGGTTCTCCTTTAAGACAATGTGATGGCTTCCCCCTCCCCTCAGGCAATCGCTGCCTGGAAAAGCCCACCGAAGGAGATAAGGAAAGCAAAACCATGCCAGGGAAGGCCTGACAAAGGAGACAAAGACCTTGAGACTTGAAACAGCACGCCAAAGGAGAGCCAGTAGGAGGAGAAGGCGTACCGTAACAGCCCGATGGGGAAAGAGCAGGACGAACATCCGGCGAGAAGAGATTAGTCAAGACCCGGGGATAAAAGACGCTGCTCTTAGGACTCAGGTGTGCGTGTGGTGGAACTAACTGAGTTCTCCACGCACCCAGAGCTGGTTTTGCTTATTGTTTCTCAACCTAAACTGATTGAACCCAAAATAAAATTGTTTTAATTGCTATTGTTTAAACACTTCCATGAAAGATAGATTATACTTCCTTTTCTCCCTTCACCCAACTTTGCTGTGGAAATGGAAGAAAATGTCCCTGTAAGTGAGAATTTTTGCCCTTCAGTACCTCTATTATCCACTCCAAATAAGAGATTATATACCACCACTTGTCACCATCAATGAAAACAAAACTACATTTGTGCACTCAGCATTAACAAAACCTTTCCTTCTTCTGTCCATCACATCTCATAAATTGTCTGAACTATTCCCTTTCTGTCCAAACTCAGATGAGTAAGGGTTTCAGGAATACAGGAAAGAGTTAAATTGTGCATACTGCTGTAAGAAGATTGTGCAATGCTTCCAAAGTATTGCTAAACTCTGGTTTTGCCAGCCTTCTTCTGGAGTATTGTTCTACTCATGGATGACCTTGGAGGACACTGTGCCTCCATTTCACAGAAGTTTCATTGTGAAGTTTGTGTTCTGCATGGCTGGAATGGAGGAAAATATAAATTGTGATTTAGAGACTGAAATTCAGTTTCTGGTGTAGCTGCATTTCCTCCATTACTTTGGAAAGTAGAAGCAAAGCCTTAAATTCCTAGCGGAAGTTGACTAGCAGCCAACACAGAGACCTGAGCATGGCCCAGATGTGCTTGTAGCATGCTAGTTCAAGGGAAAATCCAGGATCAAAATCACGTTTTACTGCAGAGTCTCTATGAATTACTGTCTTCACAACTGACTGGGGTAAAACATGGTAATCCAGCCAGAAATGGTGGATATGTGAATCCTGACAGCTACCTGCTTTTCCAGAGAGAGGGATGACGCCAGCACAAAAGCTAATGTTGAAAAGTATTCTTGGTAATGGAGATGATAGGCTGTCCTCCCACAGTGAGGGTCTTTAAATGGGATCACCACGTATTAGGCTACTAACGAAGGGGAGCTGTATGCCTTCCTCAGAGTGTGTTGGCCAGCTCTCTAAAATGTTTCAAACTATAACCAGCATGATTTCTACAACTCACACCAGCCACTTTCCAAGCAGGATGTAATTTTGTGTAGGCAGCCTGACAGCTTAGTAGCAGCAATGATTGCATCAGTGGAGAATACAATACATGATTGACTGTTATCAACCTGCTGCCAGAAGCTGCATTCACAGTCCGTCTGTTATCTCTTCCAGTTGTCTCAGATGTGGAGAAAGAGGCAGGAAAATCATGGATCCTGGCAGAGAAGGGGGAAGGAGGAAAGGCAGTAGCCAATCCCTGGGGTCTTGGGAGCAATGAAAATCACCTGAAATAGGACCTCTGCTGTGACATGGTGATACAGCAATAAGCCAGCAGTCCTCTGCGTGAGAGTGAGGTGATGTGTGAATATGAGCATGGAAATCTGACTCATGCAAAACAAAGAGGCAATTGTCCTTTGGTATTTCCAAACTCATACGGCTAATGACAAAGAAGACACAACAGTTCTAGGTCCCCTCACACGTTATCAGAGCTTTGAAGATACTTTCATGGTCATACAGTAGCTATGTGTGACTTCTCCAGGTTAAGTGCCACAACAGGATTTCAAACAGCCTATTTGCAAGCACAATATTAGTTAAACTACCTGTGAGCCTGCGGAGAGAAGTGTATTCATGTTATTGCAGTGTCTTCCATATACTATACAGGTAATGAGTTATATTTGTTTTGCATTTTGAATATGCAATGTTCATACACAATGATATATGTATAAATACTAGCTCTAGGTCCCTCTCAGCACAATGATATGTAATCAATCAGAAATATTTAACAAGGACTCATATTAGCTTCAGGCTTGATAGTGTGGGTTGCTCAAAGTGGGGGATGAATAAATGCATCTCTTAATAAATTCCACTCTTCCCAGTGGCACTTTGTCCTTTATCAGCCCAGTTGCATAGAAATCAGTGATTTACAGGAAAGAATAAATGACATTTCTTAACACAGATGAGAATTGTGTAATTTAGGATGATTAAAGGGGGAGTTTTCTGTTACGTGAAAAGGCAATTTAAATGACCTCTGCTGTAGACACGAGGGAGGGGAGGCTTTAAAGTTAAGAATGAAGAGTAAAAAAATTTTCTTACAAAATAACTTAAAAGAGCTCTTTGTATCATGAAAAGCAGCTATGCTGATATTTACCTCCATAATTATACACAGACTACAACCACTTGTGTGACTTAATCTAGCTTGTGATTTTGAACTGCAATTCTAAAACCTCAAAAATATGTTGCTATACTATAAACAATGAAGGAGAACGGAAGTATGAACATCTCTCAACAGCCTTTTGGGTATGGAAGAGCCATTTCATTTATGGTCCTTTAGCTGTTAGCCTAAGGTCTGCTGTGCAAACACTTAAGTCTACACTGAATCTTATGTACTTCTTTTCTCTAAGACCAACATAGGTACAAACTTTGTATAAAATCCTCCAAATCTCACACTGACTTACACTGACATTACTTCATAGTGTTCCAGCATGAAATTTACTTTACCTGCTACTTTAACTTCCTCTGCATTACCAAAGCTGAGAGACATTTTGTCAGTGGAAGTAAAATTTCTGTCTTGCTATCTAGATGTGGTAGCATTTTACACATGTCCTTCTAGATAAAGGAGAAGCAAATTTGTTCATATTAACCATTGCAGTTAAATCTTTGGTTAGAGATAAAAAAGAAAATATTAAATTAAGAAGTAATTTTATCTGGAGTTTTTAAATGTGAGAGCAAGCTCTGTTCTGTTGACAAGAGCAATACTCTCCTTGTGAGTACAAAATTCCCTTGAACGATGAACAGACTGTCATCACAGAGGTCACATCTGCAGAAAAAAAACCTACTGTGCCATTAATTTGATGTAAACTAAACATAAGTGACAGTTCTTCATCCTCAGCAAGGACTTGCCATTGCAAAGATGTTATTAACATACAAAGATCTTGTTTACAACTGTTGTTAAAATGTCAGTTAGACAAATCAGTCAACCAACCTCCTTTATCCTTCTTTGCCTTTTGCTGTTGCTGCTGAGCTGCTGATGACAAATGAAGACACAGCCATTCAGGGTGAACAAAGGAGACTTTCTGATAGGTAGAAATTTCCTCCTTTCTTTTGTTTGCAAACAACAATAGAGGTTTTTGTCTCAAATCTGTGTGTCAGCAGCTGCAGACATGCTGAGAAATTGTGTTTGGTCATCATGATTAGGATTTGAGCCCAGATTTTTATTGCTCTAAAATCCTGAGGCTTTAGGCAGAGACATGACTTTCTGCAGGAACACAGAGCTAAAAGGAGAAAGTAGTTTTTGGAAAGTTATAATGAACAGATTATTTTATTACACTTACATAGATATGGACACATAAAAGCTCATAAAACATATAGAACGGATGTAAAGCTAATTAGAAAGAAATATTTTATTTTAGTAAACAGTAAGGATTGCAGTTCCCAGCAAAAGAGGTTTCTGGTGGAACAAATGCTGTCTTTAAAGGTAGGACCAGTACTTGAGGTTTGATTTATTCCCTCTTCCAAAATAGAAAGATCTGGTGTTCCAGAGATGAATCTGGTGCAAGAAGTTTGAGAATAGGGTGTGATAAGAGCACCAGAGAGCTCCCTGCACAGATTTCCTTTGTCTTTGGTTGAAAGTAGATGTCCTGTTTTACTAAGGAGAAAAAAACCCAACTACTTGATGTCTGTATTAAGTTAAAGTGTATCACAGAAGGCTAACAATTCACCAAGGCAACAGACCTTCACCTGATTTAAACTAATATTTCACTAATGAAGTCCAGTATATGTTGATTTAAACAAGCACCAGCAGAGTAAGTCAGATCTTTCCTTGCTCTGGCCTTTCACATATCATTATAGAAAGGTTAGGCAGTTTTATTTGGAGCAAGACTTCAAATTCTTGAGAAGTCAAAACTTAATTCAAGTTAGGTTTATAAACATTGTGCCTTCCAGACTTCTAAAATCCTGTATTCTTTTGAATTTGCTTGGAGTGCAGCTTGTTCCTTGACAAGAAGAAAAGACTAAATATGGAGGTTAATCCTTTCTTTGTCAGGAAAGAATATTTAACAGAAAAGGGGGGGGGGGGGAAGCCTTTGAGGAAAGGTTTATTTACAAAAAATCTAGCTCCTGCAGCAAAAACTTATGAAGACAAAAATATTTGGACTATAATTTTCTGTCATGAAGTGTGCATGAAGGAGTGTTATTAAGTCTGTGTTATTGAGACTGTGAAACCCCACACTACATTGTAAATCTCTGACTAAATATCGTTATTTAGCATCCCTAAAAGTGCAAGATATAGTGGTTTAATTATTTTAATCCTTTGACCATTCCTGTGCACATACAACATTCCAAAAACATTAAACATTGTACTCAGTGTTTGGCAGATACTTGGTCTTGAAGGAAAACTTTTTACTAAATATTTCTCTCTCTTTTAAAACTCACTGGTTTTGGTTGATATCAAGAGCTAGAAAGCTAAAGCATATAGGAAAGCAGACAAGAAAAGTTATGGTAGCAAACAAATAGACTGCCATAAAATTTCCTCATATAAAATCAGAATTTCCAAGGATTCTATGTTCCACTTCAAAATTCTCTGCAAATTCCATCTAGTTGGTATCAGATCTAAAATAGCCTCTCCTTTGTAGCTTTATGCATACAAGACAAAAACAATGAACACTGTCCACTGCAAGAATTCTACAAATGCTTTGCATCCTTCAGTCTTGGCTTTTTAATATCTAACAATATTAAACCCTTCATCATCTACCAGTTCTGTCAGGAAAGTAAATATAACATGTATTTAAAAGCATAAGAAAGAGGTTTGTTCATTATTTCCTTCTGATTAGTGATATACAGATGATTCTTACCCTAACTAACTTTTTTTTTTTTTTTTCCTGCTTGCTTCTTATTTTTCTGGAATTAGGATACTGTACTCTCAAACATTTAGAAAGGGTCCCATTAGTCTTATCCCTAGGCAACTCAAAAGCTTCCCCTTTTTTCTGCCCAGATATTAATCCAGCCATTAGGCTTTCTCTTTCCTTTTCTTTTTCCCTTTCACCTTCCCCTTCCCTTTTCACTCATAATGCCTTACTTTCACATACAGTGGTTTTTATTGTCTGTCCCCTTCAAAGGAAATTTACAGCACCTTTATTAATTCTCTAAGATTATGTTTGAAGGTGTTCTTTCTGTTCTCTGAGACATCTTCACACCATCCTTCCCTCCCAGGATGATACTGGTTGAAGAAAGATGTTGTCACAGCACTGCCAGCACTATCTGTGAAGACCCAGAATTTGTCAGTGCTGGCCTGAGACACTACCCTAAAGTGGAGATACCAGTAGGAACACAAAGTCTCTGCCTCCAGGTGCTCACAAATCCCTTCTGCTGTGCTCAAGGTCACTGGGCAGTACTACCAGAGTAGGGAGCAGATGTGGCAAATGATGAGGCAGATGAGGACAGGGACACCTTGGGTTGGGACTCTGGGCAGCAACACCCTTCCCTTGACTAATGGTCAGTTCTGCAGACAGGTAGCACCACAGTCCTCAAAATACTTTTTACTTTTTGCAGGGCATCTGCTCTACTTTAGAGATTTGTGGCTCTAAAACAAGCCAAAGACAAGACCCTCTTTTCCTAATAAAGTAGGTGATGGTTCTTCTGCCCATGGCACAGCAAAATTATTTTGACCCAAGTAGCTTCCAAACACACACTTTGCATGAGAATTACTTTCCTACACATGCTGCACTCTCCCTCTTTTAGTGCTATACAAAATTTCGGTGCCTGGTGCATACAGCCCCAGGATATTTTTTTCATGAATAACTCATAAAAACCACATCCAGCCTCCCGAGAAAAGCAAAGTATATTTTCTAATATAGCCAAATAGCTTGACTTTTGAATGTTTTATATTTGCAGCTGAGACCCTGTAAGCAATATTAATTATTGTCAGTAGGTGAGGTCCTTGTGATCAAAGAATTAAAATTTGCATGCAATTTCATTATGAATAACTGTCATAAAAAATAACAGATATGTGGAGAGTGTATTATTCTAATATGATTATGTTCAAGGTATGACACATTTAATATATACATATACACACACATATTACAACATGATTCCTTTATATTTTTCTTCTTCTTTAAGTCTATAGTCCTAAAATGTATAAAATTAGTTGGCATAAAAGATCAACGATTCAGTAGTAAAGACCTGCCTAGCTTCCTGGACCTCCATTCTGGCCATCCAGGGCTATAGGCTACTGCTTCAAAAGCTGTTCTTCAGCCAACAGTTACAAACATAGGCTCAAGGGCACCAGCCTGCCCTCTTTTCGTGTCATGGGCAATGGAAAGGAACAGCCTTTTCTTTCAGCTCCTGAACATCAGAAAATGGATGGGTTTGTATGCAAAATATGATGATTTTTTTTCTGATGTTAGTAGCCTTTCACAGGGTCAAAGCTCATTAAGATTTCTACAGTTCTACAAAATAGCAATGTAAATGCCACAGAGAACATAGTAAGGGTGGAGGTTTGGTCATCCCTCCCAAAATACTCTCTTTTTGGAGTACTGAATGAATCACAACTTGATCCAGACTCCAGTGATGCTACCTTATCTCATCAATCTTGCAAATGCAGAGTATGTCCAACCCAAATCTGGTTCCATCAAACATTTGTATGCATAATTGTGTCCAAAACATACAGCAGCACAAACTGCAGCACACACTGCTGCTACCAACAGTTCTAGCTGCTCTGTGTTTCTGCCACACAGCTAAAGGGAGAAGCACGCTCTTTTAATAAGAAACACAAATGACACATTCTGTGCCAGTCCTCCCTGATAGGTAGTGCCAGCCTGGGTGCAGAAAAAACTCTTGGAGACTTATCTCTTCTTCCATGGCTCCTCCAGGCTGGCAAAGGGACAGAGCACTGCAGAGTAACGCAGATCTCCTTTCTCCTCTAAGATCTGTGTGCTGCCGGGCAGCCTGTGACACTGGCATCATAGCTGATGTCTTCAAATTGCTGCTGGTTAGGCAGGAAAAGTGTTGGTCTGAGAGAGCTGCTCAGCTCTACATTAACTGTGTGAGCCCTCGAGGGAGACATCCAAGAGGGTAATGGAGGCAGCAGCTGCTGATACTTTAGTCTTGCACGGTCTGCGTTTATGTTTCTGTGTTCCAAGTATTGCCAGGGGTAGTAAAGGAGAGTAATCAAGACCACCCTATGATAACATTAGGAGGAGAAAAGTTGTGAAGCTAATTTGGAGAATGCTTTGGGAGATCCTTCATACCTCTTCTGAATGCACAGGAAAAACACGATATTCAACAGTAGCAGGATCAATGAATCCCACATCCCCTCAGCCTTGCATTGTCACCCTCCATTTATCTTCTGTGTTCTATGCCCGCAGCCACTGAAAATGATGTTTGGGCATAACTAGTAACAACATTTTTGTATTAGCTCCCAGCTGTGACGGCAGCTGTCTCGCAAGCCGATAAGCACGTCCTCAGTGTGACGCAGCTTCTCTTCAGCTTAGGGTGATGGCAGGCAGCTATTTTGTGTGGACTGAACCACCATGGCTGTACTGTAAAATGTCCTGTGGCAGACTGCAGAGACGGGATGGTGCCAAAGGTCCCAGCCGTGAGGCACAGGTCGCAGCGGCTGATCAGGGTTGCTAAGGCATGCAGGCTTCGGGTTTGTTGGGTAAAGACAGTTCTAGAGACAGCAAAGACAACAGAAGATCAGTAACTGGGAACTAATAGGGGAGAAAAGGAGCACGTAGGCAGACCTTGCCAAAAAAACCCATGAAAACAAACTCAGGTGGACCCAAGAAGGAAGATGTTATCAACACCTATGTCTTCCGCCTTCCAACACAGAGTAGGAAACCCGCACCACTACCATCACACCCCTTCCAGCAAGAAACCCAGGACGCTGATGACTCCCTGTACCAGACACAGGCACAGACAAACACCCACACACCCTCCCGACCACAGCTGTGAACCACAGGACTTGGGGAAGCATTTGAAGAGTGAGCATAGCAGCAGCGAGATTGGCAGGTACTGGGAAGTGTTTCTGTATTCAGTTCTAACAGCATTACTGAGGTTTTTCACTATTAATTCGTACTGTGGTTATTTTGACTGGCACAGTGTGCTCCACATATAATGCTATCATTCTATGTTATTACAGAATTTGCACACACCCTCCCCCCCAAACTCATGACATTTTCTTAGACACTTCCCTTTCCTTTTTGATATTAATGAGGTTGAGGGGTTTAATGGTGATTTATTTGATTTAGTCAATTTCTAAAAAGTATACTGAAGTACGAGGTAGGCAGTAAACTTTGAATGATTACTGTAATTATATAATAAGTTTCCAAATGAGGTCAGTTAATATCTATTGTTTTCTTCTCCTGTTGTTTGCACTGAAATTTGACTTGCTCTCCATTTATTCAAAAAAAAGGGATTTTCCATAACTCCTTAACTTTTATCAACATTTAACAAAGTTCTTATTTTAAGCCAAACTCTCTGCTCTTTGAGACCAAAAGGTATACTCCTCCTGAACAACAACAAAAAAAATGTTATCTGGATTTTAGATTACATGAGATCTAAATTCTAAGTAGAAGACATCTCATTTTCATTTATCATTTTCTGACTACACTATAACCTTTTCAAAGGCATCATGTAAATGTTATTTACTGCACTATAATGGATCATCATTCATGGACTTTCAGACTGGTAAGAGGATTATAAAGCACATACACATCATTGCCAATGGTTAATGACAACCTTAAACTCAAGCTTAACATTTTCTTGTCCCATCAGCTGAGCAATAGCAATTCAGTTACATTGATGCAGGAACTGTTAAAACCAACATATAACATATAATTAATAAATAAGCATCCTCATCATTGTTCTAATGATTATGAATAATAGAAAATCATGTCCTACAGGAACTAGAAATGGTGTAATCTGTCCAATGGAGTCCACTGGATGTTCAGATGACAGAGGCAGTAG
Source organism: Falco cherrug (assembly GCF_023634085.1). NCBI lineage: Eukaryota > Metazoa > Chordata > Aves > Falconiformes > Falconidae > Falco > Falco cherrug. Next base: position 75,740,347 of record NC_073720.1, on the reverse strand, counting down.
AAATACCTGAAAAGGCCTGGTTCCAGTCCTACGTATATCTGTGTTCTCTCAAATCTATGGATAAGAAGTACTTTGGTCCTATTTACAGCAGAGCTGAGTGTGCATCTCTTTTATACTAACTATCAAACAGTATAAATCCATCAAGGGAATGTCTGAGTAGTGCCCAGATTGGAAGAACAAATTGGCAAAATTTTCCTTTATCATTTTCATCTCAATATTATTGCCCTTTTATAAGAAGCTAGGCATTTTCTTTTGCTTATCAGTGACTGCTCCTAGCTTTTTATCATCTGTGTGCTATCACATTCATTTACCTGGCTCTGTTATTCTATACCTTCAGGTTCCTGACATTGGTTGGTTGGTTGCATTTGGGTTGGGTTGGGGTTTTTTTGGGGGGGAGGGGGGTAGGTTGGCTTTTGGTTTGGTTTGGTTTTTTTTATAACTTGCAGGTTACACTTGTTTATTACTGGCTTTTTCCATGGAGGGATGAATATAGCACTGGATATGTTCTCAGAAAGTACCTCAACATTCTGTGATGTTCTGTTTTTATGGAGCAAATTCAAGGCTGCCACATGGCAGCCAGCTTTTCATTAGAAGATCAAAATGCTTGTAAGGTAACCCACACAATATTCTGAAACTGAAAAATTATGAGGGCTGACCCTTTGTTCCACCCTCCAGATAAATACAAGCACAGGACCAGAATAATGGGTGACTGCAACTCAAACTGTGGCTGTCATCAGAGCCCTGCACCTGGAGTGCTTAGGTCAGCTTCCCTTCCATGGGCATTCAGATAGAAAAATCAAGATCAGCTTCTCTTCTCCTGTGTTATTTACTTGTTGAGCATACTAAAAGCTGACACTAAAGAAAATTAAAATAGTGACATATAAACTTCATCATATCTCATAAGCTGCATTTACATATTCTTCGTGTATCAGTACTGATTGAGAAGAACTATTTTCATGTTATCTAAATGGAGATATGTCTGTATGGAAGACATACACTTGGAAAAGCTGGAAGTAGCGTACACTTGGAAAAGCTGGACATAGTGTGGATACACGTTGTATCAATGTCAGTTGCTCTAATTAATGTTAAGATTTTTAAGAAATTATTTTTACTATATTACAGAAAAGATCACCATATACCGGGGGGGGGGGGGTGGGGGGGGGGGGTGGGGGGGGGAGCAGATTTTATACCACTGCAGCTATTTTATGCTGTATGCCTGGTAGAAAGTAGAGATATTTTAGTATGTCTTGCAATATGATATTTTATAGTGGCAGAAGAAATTTAGCATGAAGTAACATCTGAAATATTTTCTAAAAAATAACCCAAATACAATTTTATTATCATATAATCACACAAATTGAAGGAAGCATTTTTTAAAAGTAGCTCATTACAAACCATTTCATTGGATTCTGGTGTTGTCAAGGATACCAGTATTCATCGTAAATGCCTTCCACAAGCAAGATCTGACTTTGCCGTAACAGGAAATAATCACAGAGACTGAGTTATAGTCACAAAATTTGGTCCTATGATAAACAAAGCCCTAGAAGCTTTTGTAATAATACCATATACGCAAGAATACAGATAATCTTGAGGTCTGCCTGGCTTTCCCAGTGCTCTGAATTCTATCTAGCAGCTGAAGGAGAGTGCGATGGTATGAATAAAAATTGATGTCTGCATCTGTGTACAGCATAGCAATTGCTGACAAACATTAATGCTTCCATTCATCATTAAAAAGGTAGTATTGTAGTACTGATGACCAATACTCTGCTTTCTGCATCCTCACAACTTATTTGCTAGAAGTCTGACTGTCCAAAAGAAGTTTCATTGCTCATCAGTGAAATATACCAATTTCCAACAAGAATTATCAACAAAACTTCTTCTGAATTATTAAATATTGGGAATTCCCAGATGCTCATATTTGGGGAATATTGGGACAGGAATTCTGACCATAGCTATGTCATCTCACATTGAATTCAGTGCATCTTGACTAACAGACACCAAAAACCTGTGGAAGAGCATGCAAGTCAAAAAACAGCACAAGGAGCCAAGGGGAAATCTCCCTGATATCTCAAACCCAGCTCACAAATAGATTGAAGGACAAGTCAATTCTGGAAGATGAACACTGTTGAGATTGTGGTTGTATCTACATGTTTGACAGAAAGGGAGGTTCTACATGCTTTTTCTGTGTCCAGGTACCCCCCTTCTCTGCATTGCAACCTCATTAGTGTTAGCACAGCTGTGTGCTGAGCACGGCAAGGAACTGATTTAACTGAAAAATAGCCTGGAAAAACTGAGTGGTGAACACAGTTGTCTGCTTTAATCATAGAATCATAGAACAGCCCAGGTTGGAAGTGACTTAAAAAATCATCTGGTCCAACTTTTTGTGGGAAAGGGAGGGAGTCTAGATGAGATTATCTAGTACCCTGCCCAATTGCATGTTGAAAGCTTCCAGCAGTGGGGACTCCATCACATCCCCAGGGATATTATTCCAGTGGATGTTTGTTCTTACTGTAAAACATTTCTCTATGTTGAGATGAAACCCCTACCACTGAAACTTGTACCCACTGCCCCTTATTTTGTCCTTGTGGCTCCCTGTGAAGAGAGATCCTCTGTCCTCTTTGTAGCTGCCCTATACATACTAGAATATTGCTATGAGGTCCCCCCCTAGACCTTCTCTTCCTTAGTGAGAAAAGACCTAACTCCTTCAGTCTTCTCTGATAAGGCAGGTTCTACAGCCCTTTGATCAACTTTGTGCCCTACTTTGGACCTTCTCCAGTCTGTAAAAGCAGAAGGTGAGAACAAATCACTGCAGGGAGAACCATCCATCCAATTTCAATGGAAGCACAAACTGATGTTCAATTAATGTGACCTTGACAGTTACTGCAACATACATTTAAGGAGATATTTGGAGGAAACAACAGTGGAAATAGAAAAGGAAATTAAAAAGAAACAGGAAAAGAGAAAAAGAAAAAGAAAAAGAAAAAGAAAAAGAAAAAGAAAAAGAAAAAGAAAGAAAAAGAAAAAGAAAAAGAAAAAGAAAGAAAAAGAAAAAGAAAAAGAAAAAGAAAAAGAAAAAGAAAAAGAAAAAGAAAAAGAAAAAGAAAAAGAAAAAGAAAAAGAAAAAGAAAAAGAAAAAGAATAAGAAAAAGAAAAAGAAAAAGAAAAAGAAAAAAAAGAAAGAGAAAAAGAAAAAGAAAAAATTATTATGATCCATGATGATACTTTCAGAAGACCACTGAAAGTTTCTGACAGCGAAGCACTGTCACAGCTGGCATCACAGAAACAGTAGCAATATTTCTGCAACATGAACTTAATCTGTTGTGGTAACTGTTCTCCACTGCTCAGAGTCAACTCAGGCTCATTGGCTTGTTTGTAATCATCCAGTTTTCCTTCTCTCTAAAAGGAACTGACTACAGGACATGCTGGTATCAGTTTCCCTTGAACAAAAGCAAAATAAGCCTCTTGATCGAGCTTAGTGAGTGGGGAAGAGATCAGCTAGAAGACCTGCATCTCTCTCCTTAATTATATCACAGTCTGAGATTGTAATTCTACTGCAGTGTTTGGACATTGTGCTTACAAACTAAAGACCTTTCTTCATCAATGCTTATATTTGAACATAATTAATGTTAGATTTCTACAAACAATATAAAGTGAAAGGCAGCTTAAACCATGTCTTCTATACTCCCAACTTAATTATTTTCTTATCAAAACGCCAGGCATTTTGCCCTTTTTTAAAATAATTTTAAAACCACACAAAAAAGAGCTATTGTCTCGCTACACCAAGACGTAGAAAGCTCCGCATTTAAGAAGTAAAGAATGTTTACATCTCTCCATATATTTTGGGGAACTGTAATGAAAATATAGATATGTAATAATTTGGGGAACCAAGCATTTGCAGCCTGGCCCCACAAATGCTCATCTACTGAACCTAAGGCATGATTTCATATACCAACTAGCAACCATGGCAGAGCTTCCCAAGGAACATTCTACATCTTATTGTCATTCATGATTTTAAATCCTGAAAGGGAACTACCTTTATGATATCACAGGTATAAATCCTTCTGTGACAGCCTATTATATATGGGTAGAAAAAGAGGCAATATAATTTTAGCTTCTGTATAAATTATACTGATTAATGTCAGCACTGAAGATCAGCCTCATGAAAACTTTTGACATTACTGAATCAAAGCTGGAGTATTTTGTTGCCATATCATAAAACCAGAAATCTCTATACATGGCACTTACCCATCTATTTAAATAAGACCCTAAAAGTCAAACTCATCCCCAATATATATTATAAATGTAACTGAAAATTGATAGAACAGTATCATTGTTAGGGCAAGAGCAGGGTCCATGTCTGCCTGAAGGAAAAGACAGTGATCTAAACATTTTACACCAAAAAAAGTACTCAGCTTGGGCTCAATACTTGAAAATGTCATTTCAGATTTTGCTGTGTTGGTTACAAAAGCTCATGCCACCATTTTGGAATGGATATTCTTGTTCTAAGCAGGGAGCTAAGGCTCATATTATTCAAAAGTAATGATAAACCCAGCATTTAAATTGTAAATTTTACAAAACATGTCCTTTTTAAAATGTTTTTCTTTAGTTGAACTAAACAGAAATATAGTGATGAAAAGGGAAAAAAAAGCTCTATAGTTTGTACAGATTCTGTTAATTATGTTGTATAGTCATTATTAATTTGATTACAGAATACTATAATTTTCATTGGCACAATTAAAATGGCACAGCACAAATTCTATAAGACACTTTGGAATCAGGATATGGAAGTCCTCCAGCAATCACTGAGCTAGGTTTTGATTTCAATGATGTTGTAGTGATTCGTACCAGCTTAATTTCTAGCTCATTGTCTTTTGTAATCTAGTTGTGCCTGTAATCTCCATTTTAATTAATTCAGTCTTTAAGAGTTTCCTTAATATGCCTTTCTGCAAAGTTCAGCTGCTAATCAGCATTAATGCAATATTACCACTTTTGTCGCTGGATGTCTGGGAATCTTGTGTAGTTCTAATAATGCTATGTTTAAATATTCATCCCAGATGTTTTAGCAGCCTTCTTTCTTTAAAGGAAGAACCCAATGACACCGTACTAACACTGTACTAATCACTGTTTTGAAAATATATTAATGAACATAAATATACATTGTATGGGTTTGATGATGATCCTTATCCTATCCTTTGTAATCTAGAGCAACTATGATTCTTTGCATATTTGTTACATCTTTTCAAATGTAAATAATAATATGAAGTCTTCCCTTTCACCACTACCATAGGGTAAAAAGTGTAGACAGCTTATAGTTACTTAGCAGTACTCCAATAAAAATATCTAAAAGAAACATCAGATTGAAATTCTGTATTTTCCTACCAAATTATATAAGAAACAAGACATCAAAGAAGGTTTAAAATATGTAGTCATTATTACTCGACCAAGGGCATCTATGTGCACACTGCTTTCTATTTTGTATTTAAGGTCAAGTCTCCAAGACATATTCATTTAGCAGTGCTACAACTCAGAGACACGCTTCAGATTTGTGTGTTGTTCAGCAGTTGTGTAAAATTCAGCCTGATAATGTGCAAATCATGCTTCCAGCTCCTCAGGGACTTAAGTATGTGTAGAATGTGCAGCATGTGAATAAATCCACTGAAACAGACAGAAGCATTGACACACTTGTGTTTACAAACCTCCTGTAGTGCTAGGCTCAAATGGACCTCTGAAATCACTCCTCATGTCTGACTTTGACATTCCCTTTCTGTTACAGAGAAATGCAAAATAAAATATGTCTTTTAGACTGATTCATGTATACACAGCTTTTTAATCAGCAAAGATTCTTGCTTTCTAGCACCTCCTTGGTTTCTTATGAAGCAAGGACAGTAGTTTTTGCCTGGCTTATTTACTAAAGATGTGTCTCTTCTGTGCATTGTGCAAGGTTGTCTCATTGCAGGGATTGTTCCTGGCATTGTACCTCATATGCCAGAATTTACTTTAGAAATATAATAAAATAATTATTTATTTCTGGTAACAGGAAAAAAAAATTAAACTCTAAGACTGTTCACTTGGGCCATTGTGTTGTTCACTCGGGCCATTTATAAATGGTTGTTACAGGTAGAAGTTGATGAATGAGTTGTCAGACCTGAGTTGCTTAATGGTGTGTATCCCTTCTAGCTAATAAATGGTAATTTATAAAATGGAAGGACATTTTCGTTCTTTTGGTCTAGTGGCAGTTGGCAGTCTTTTTTATTTTTATTTAGACAATGCTCAAGAAACAATCTCAGAGACTGACAAGTAGGGAAATTAATAATGAGAATGAGACATTCAGTCTCAGTTTCTGTAAAGATCCTACTATAACTCTTGCCAGAGCTGCAAACACCAAATCCAAAACAGCACTGCACCAGCTACTAAGAAGATAATTAACTCTATCCCAGCTGAAACCAGGACACATACTCTTTAAAGTGGGGACTTCACATCGTTTTGTATGTCTCCATTGCTTCTTGTGCCATAGATAAGTTCTGGCGAGCCACCATGCTACAGTATACATACACTAATAAACTGAGGTTGTATTTGCACACCAAGGATCATCTCTAAATCGCTGTAACACAGTCATTACCAAGATCCAAGCTGTGCCCGGGAACACACTCCAGAATTTTGAGCTTCTCTGGCCAATCTTGTAGCTTTCCACACTTGAAAATTTTTCCTCCTGCGAAGACAAAAATTATGTAGCACATAAACACTTTTATAGTCAAAATCCATAAAGCCATTAATCCACGGGAATGTTTTAACTCCTAGATAATCTTTGGCCACAGTTAATACAAGAAAAACTGCTGATGCAGATGTACTCTGGGAAGACACCCTATGACCCCAGAAAATTTTTTATACTTACGATGAAAGTTTCAGCCCTGGATCCAAACTGTGCCTGGAGGGAGTGAGGAGAAGATTGGATTTTAAATCAACCTTCATGTCTTGGGTCTTTTTGTTTTTATAGGTAGAACTTCTCTCCAGAAAGTTTCTGTAGTATGAGCAAGAAATTTGCTCTTGCAAATGCAATGTTTAGTTCCTAAAAGTTTTTTACTAAATGTTATGCTTGTGAGATGATACAGGAAAGAAATCATTTTTAATGACAAAAAAACAACAATGTAAGCAAGTCTAATGTTTCAGCAAAGCTACTGATTGCTTTGATTTCTGGCAGGTGATTATAATTCTGCTGATGCCAGCCAGTTATCTCTGTAACTGTGACAGGTCACACATTAGCAAAAGTGAGCACTCTCAAAACACTGCTGTGGCATGTCATGGGATGCAACCAGTCCATTATTACAGAAGCAGTTCTCTACCATGGTAGGGCATGCAACCACGATACAGTATGCAACCAAGGTGTGAAACCATAGGTTTTTACTAGGATACACTCATTGTCTATTTTTATTTTGCATTACCAACCAGATTTTGCACCAACTACAAAAGGAATTAGCCAAAGGTCCTTCACGTTAACCTTAAATTAGCTGCACTTAAGCCACAGAATTTTGGGTTTCTTATTTCTTGGTCCATTTTTCACCAAAATAAGAGTTTTCACAGAAGTAAAATGTAAGAATCATGATATTGCAACAATAAGCAACTTCTACATTTGAAGTATGGAAATCATGTAGATAAGAGCTTGACAACCAGAAAGTCCTCCTGCCTCTTTAATGGAGAGAATACAGAAAAATATTGTCATTGTTGGGGTTTTTCGCTCTAAGAAAAGGATTGGTTGTTACAATTAACATCTTTCATATTCTTGAAATCTGACATCACCAACACTGTCACAAAATGCAGAGACTAAACTGACAGCCTAACAAAAAATAAAATAGCAAAATAGCAAACATAGCTGCAAACCATTGCCTGGGATTTCATTGGCTGAATGGGGCTCTGCCTTTTTTGCTTCTATCTGTGAATTAATATTGCTCAGCAAGCTGGTAAGTAGTGCACCTTGTTGATTTATCTGCTAGACATTTTCTCCAGTAAAAAACATGGAACCAGAAAATTTAAGTTTTTGCAAGAAAGTATCCAAATGAATGGATTTCCGATTTCAACATTGGTTTTAACTTCTAAGTGGTAAGTTCAGGCTCTGTAGCTCAAAATTACTATCTCAAAAATGTGATTGTTTTGAGGGGGTTTTATTTAATGAACAGATCAAGCTTGGTCTTAAAAGATGAAACATTCAAAGCATAAGAACACAGCACAAAAACCCATTTTTTTATTTCACTGGGGGTTGTTGAAATTTTGCCTTCAAAGGATTAATTCAGAATGGAAAAAAAATTTGAAATATCTGGGATTTTCCTGGGATGTTTTTGTTTCTATAACTCTTACCAGTCCACCAAGTTCACAGGCTGAACAGGAGGATTTGCTTTGCACTCCCTACAAACAGTCTGAGTTCAGGAGCTGCAGATGAATGCAGTATGAAACTAATCAGCTCATCTCTGATTGTTCTGAAATACATCTCTCCATGCCAAGGAATGCCCAAGGAGGGATGGGATGGATTATTCCTGCTAGTGGTGTACTAACAAAGCAATACACACAGGATGGATCCAGGAAAAAGAAATCTTGGACAGTCATGCATCACGAGAATTCAAGTTTTTGCTGCGGGCGCTTCACTTCATTCTTCAGAGCATCTGCAGAGCTTCACCTCCAGCTCTTCCCCTTTCTTCCACATCACCTAATGGCAATTGCAATTCCTGGTTCATCCCCCTCTCATTCCTCTATTGTCTCCACTGAAGCCATGAAGGAAAACAGCTTCAGGGAGACAACAAAGAGACACAGAAAGAAAGACACGGGTACCAAGTCCAGACCCTGACACTTATTGCCAGTGCTTGACAACAACCACAGCACAGGAAAAACATTTAGCAAATAATTAGCATTACTGTTTCTTACACTGTTTTGCCTCTGTTAATGAAGTTGCAGAAGGATAATGTCCACTTTATGAACCGGTGCTTTGTTTCATCATTTCTGTACTGTTTTTACATTTATATATCAAAGCTACTCCACTGGCATATTTCTGAATAGGCCCTGTTGCTTTCATTAGAAATAAATGGATTAAACACATAGAGAGCATGTGGGCATTGCAGCTCCTTGACCTGTTTTATTTCTTAACCTGTGGACTTAAAAGGGGATCTTAAATGGCCATGTCTTGCTGCCTGCAACATTTTCATTTGCTGTTGCCAAAGATAACGCATGACTAAAATACTACTGGGAAATATTAACCAAACACACACACACATATCTCTTTTAAGGTGATTGCAACAAATCATATCACTGCATGACTTTTGAAAATGAGCCCATAAGGAAGTTTTGAATGCTCTCCTGAATCCCAGTCATTGGCCTGACGAGGGTAATGTTGTTCCTTAAAAATGATGGTGTCAATGGGATGCTGGAAGAACATGGCCATGCTCAATACTGTTGGAGGCATTCCCCAGACTCTTTCCTTCCTTTGGTTGCAGTTGCAGTCTCCCCTTCAAAGTAAAGATGGGAGGGATGGGCAAGAGAAACGATGAAGTTATTTCATCCTCTCTATATCTCTCACTCCCTTCAACAACTTTCCATCAGGCAGCCAGTCCTCTTCCAAATATTTCAAACTGGCAGTCTTTAAAAGCTCATTTCTCCAATATGAAAGGGTGTTAAAGCCAATAATTTCAATTCATTCTTGAATAATGCATTATTCATTAGTTCTTGCAATTAGTACTAATTGGTCTCAAAGGAATTTATTTGATTTATTATCAAATACACACCTCAGGCACCTCATTGTACTTGTGCTATGCTTTTGTGCAGCTTCTTTAACCTGTTTTCTGAGCATATGGCATGCAGTATGTTTTTTAATTTTTTTTTTTTTTTTACATGTAGACAACAGCAGTGTTGTCTATAGGTACTGGCTGTATCCAACAGGTTCATTCTGTGCACATTCTCACAAATCCTTCTGCTTGCTTCTGAAAACATGTTTGAATCTGAATGCATAAAGGACCTGCATTTTTAAAGGAATACATTAGTTAGGGAGAAAAACTGAACCATCTCTATGAATAGGTATAAGTGTCCAGGCAGGCTGGTTAACCATGGCAAGTCACAGTCAATCAACCTGATTCTGTATTATGAGATAGGCATTTTCAACTGATCAGATAGTGTGAATCAATTCACCTAAAAAAAAAAACAAAAACCAAAATCAAACATGCTAGTTTTCTTCTGAACCTAGAATTCCTCCCTGGCAATGCATTGCCTTTTTCTATCGTTTTACAAAGTATGTAATGTTGCACAATAATCACTGACCCTGAAAAGAAGACAGATAAGTAACTAAGTCTAACAGCATTTTCCCATTGACTTTCATAGATATAACAATTGCTAAATTTATCCAAATGTAGATGGTTTCCTGTGTTCCTGTCGTCAATGGAGAGAGACAGAATACAGAAAATCTTCTTTAATTGTATGTGCTCAGAAAGACTGCTGGGAGATCATTTTGTCCACTAGCTGTAGAGGAAATCCAGGAAAAACAGTTTTCTTCAAGGTGAAAGTAGCACTTTTTTTTTTTTTTCTTCTAATATGCATATATAAAATACAAAAGGTTGAAAAGCACAAGATAAATTAGTGCAGAATAACAGTGCTAAACAAACCATTCAAGCACAACACAGTCCTGCCAAGGGAGCAGGAAACAAGCATCCGGACGTTTCTTTCTTCTGGACTAAAGAAGGGATTAAACTTGCCTGTAAACTACATCTCTCAAGGATTTACTATCCTGTAATTTGAGTTCAAAACCACCTTTCACATCAAAGGTATGTATTTCTGATCGGAAAAGGGGTTTAGTAAGGAAGAGTCAATGATACCATTCTGATGTAAAGACTGAGAGAGATGGCATTCAGAAAACCTTCTTTTCACCTCCCTATCCTTTGAGTTTTCCATTATAATTCTCAACCTCTACACACAGCATGGAAGCTTTTATTGCTTGTTATTTCCTGCAGGCACCACACCACCAGCACAAGTAAAAGTTCTCTCTCCACAAAGCCATTTACTGAATTCCTTTAGGTGTTAGTCACCTGCCGAAAGGCAAGTAAAGCTCAGTAGCAGCAGTCCTTCTGGCACCTCCTCAAGCCAATGCAGACAGGGACATTTGTTTGCTCCAGTAGTTTCAGAGAATGGCTTTTCTGTTGTACAAGCAAATAGCTCTAATCATTTCCAACCTTTGTTTGGATTAGCCTGCCTTTCCCTGTCATCTGCAGGGCAAAAATGTCAAAAAGAAGTACTATGCAGTGTCCTGCAGAAAGAAGAGAGAATCATTCTTCTGTGGTTTCCCACATCCCCGCAACATCAATTTAGCCCATGCTAAAACCTGCCTTCTGAGATCTTTCTTGTCACCTACCAGTCAAAAGCAAAACCTTCTCTCAGCGCTGCTCTAAACCAAAGCGGTTATTTCTTAGGACATACTCTGTTTTACTCCGGAAGGTATTTTCTTCACTAGTCTCCCCACGTTCGGGTACTGATACTGGATGGTTTTAAATTGGTCTGGAATGTCCAGCTCTGGACATTTCACCTGAGTGGGAAGACACAAAAGCAGTTCTAGGGAGCTTAACCTAGAGAGAAGAAAGTGCTTAGAAATGAGATTGTGAGAGATCACACAATCCTTTCTTCCACAGCTCAGAAACCAGATGCACCTACAAGAAAAGAAACTGTACAATGAGCTGTCAAGGCAAATAAGGCTGTAAATGAGGACAAGAGATACCAGAGAGTCATCTAGTTCCCTGATGAACCTGTCTTCTCTACATAGATCTATATAGTCAGTTGAATGTGTAAAGGCATATTAAGGGCATGGTGATATAATCTCTGGCATCCCTCCCTGCCTTAGGTGCTATCCTGACACTGCCCCACACTTCCCATGGGCTGCACTGTAGGGCACTATTTACTGCTACGAGGTGATGTCACAGGGCAAACTGTTCCATATTTACAGCAGCTAGTATTTGTCTTGGTATGTCTTTTTCTTGGGCTATTGATTTCACCATGGTCAGAGAATGTCAGATGACGTACAGTACTACGGACTAATTAAATCTTACTTCATGTTTTGTAGCTGTCAACGTCCTTGATGCCAGCATGCCTGAGTTAAAGCTTAAGGAACTGAGATGATTCAGAGGAAAGAGTTGAAAAAAGAAATAATAATTGACTGTGGGGCAGGAAAGATAAAGGCAGGGATGATTGTCCTCTGGATTGGAACCACTTGTGCTGCAAAGGCTCCCAAACTTGATACCGTGCATCACCAAATGGAGGCTTCACCACTGCCTCCATTATTAAGAAAGCAACACTAGTGCCAGTGGATATTCAGAAAATGACTGAATGCACTCCTCTTCTCCTGGGAACTGACTTGGCTCTTCTAAGCATTTCAGAAAGTAGGACTCCTGACAAGCGCAACTCCTCTATCAGCTTACTCGCACCTTGCCATATCCAAACTATAGGATACAGTGGCTTTTTTATCAGCATCTCAACACCAGGCTTGTGCCTGGCTCCAAAAATCAGGGCAAAAGATTCAGAGAAATCCAGAATTAAAGACATGTGAAAAACTCATTAATTTAAAGAGTGGATGTCCATGAAGAAGCCGATTAAAAACATTTTTATAATGTTTCTAAATTCTTTGAAAACCTTATTGTAAAAAAAAAAAAAAAAAAATCACTTAATTACAAAATCAGTAAAAAAACCTGCAGGAAATTAACCTTTTCAAATGAATGCACTCCACAATATTTGAAGATACTGTCAGGAAACTCTGTACTACTAAACATGACAAATTTCTTACTTTTGCTGATGCAAAGTTATCTTTTATGTTGGTAGCCAACAAGGTTATAATTAAGGCACATATATAGGATATATACTGAATTGCGGCATATTTTTACATTCAAAGTTTCTTAAAGAAATAAAGATACACACACAAAAAAAATCAGAATAGCTATCTTGATTTTTTTATAAGCCTGTGCAGCTTAAGCTTGGTGGGAAAGGGAACTTTTCCCTAAAAATATAACAAATATGTGGGGTTTATTATTTTGATAATCCTTCCATCTTTAAAAAAATAAATGTAAATGGTAAAAAAAAATACCTGAGCAATGTTAATTTGAATTAAAAAGCTTTAAGGAAAAGTGATGTATACTTGCAATGAAAGATAAAAAAATAATTAACCAAAGAGTTTTGGTGAAAATAAATTTTCAATCCATACCAGAAGTTAAGTGTCTGTGTTACCTTGTTACCTGTGAGTCTGAAACCAGCTGTAACTGGGAATGTTCATTTCCTGTAAGAAATAACATAGCAGCTTGAAGGATCAGACTCTTTGGTTACCAGAGCATTTGATTAAGGGTTTTGCTTGATAGAGGTGCAGTTGAGCATGAATTAGTTAAAGTCTTTGCACTCCCTTATTAAACGTGACTTTTCATGATATTGCTTAATTAAAATAAAAGTTAAATCATGGAGAAAGGCAGGTGTAGCAGAAAGAATACAGTGAAACAAATGAAAAAGTTGAAGTTGACAACTACAGAAACATCACTACAAGTCTGTCCTCAGAAACCTCCTGCACTGTAAAGCAAGCCAAAAAGCGTATTTTTACCATAGATTCTGGGCATTTTAAAATAGTTCTCATATTTTGTTGTTATTCAAATTATATCTTTGATGAAACATTTGAAAAGTACTTTGAAAAAGCAATTGTGTATCTGGGTTTTAATGTCCAGTGGACTTCTGGAGAAGGACCTGAGTTTCTAGCTATCAAATGAGCCAAAGTAAAATCCTAGTGGGATCCGGATTTCAGGTCAACTTTTGTTACCTGCTTATCTCAAAAATTTAAATCTATGTTGAAAAAGAAGTCCTGTGAAGAAATTATTCAGGCTCTAGTGGTGCATGCAAATGTGTGGCACAATGTCTCCATTGCTGCAGATATTTCTGCTGCTGTAGCCCTGCTGAAGAAGACAGTATTTCTGAACCAATGCATGGTTTCAAGCTGATTGTCAATCTGACTGAGTGGCAAATATCATTAATGTAACATGCCCCCTAACAGGAAATTACTTTATTTCTCCCATCTATATGCACATCATCTAGACATTGATATAATCTGAAAAAAATTACATCCCCAGGCTTGGTGATAAACAAAATAGCATCTCAGATCTGGAAGTTATTTTACAGTAGAATTATGCTTGTCTTCTTAAAATATTGGGGAGTGGGGGGTGGGGGGGTGCTAGGAGCAAAGGAACAAACCAAAAAAGTCACAAAAAAGCATGGGAACTGTACTCTTTTTTTTTTGTCCTGAATGTATAAAAAATAATATCATTTTTATGGCAAAAGAGTAACCATATGTACACATGATATATAATGATGCATACATCAAGCTATCCACATATCTATATATGTAACTTGCATATGTGTATATAAATACAACATTCTATATGTCTGTGAAATATTTAGTAATGTATGCACATACATTTATATATTTATTCATATTTAGACAAATAAATGCATGTTCATATTAGTATTCATATCTAGATTTTGATCTACTTAGACAATTTAGACATCTATACAAGATTATGTATTATTATTCCTTACAAATATATCTATGTCTGTATATAACAAATATATGTACATTTCATGAGCAACTACTACAAAATTTCTCCAAATAACTTTCTTCTGTAGAATAACTTTGGTGTCCAGTGGGATTCTCTCAGGTAGTTGTGAACATCCACTGTATTGCATCCAAAAGGAGCAGAGTATCCTCACATATGTATTGAAATAAACCATTATAAAAACAGCTAAAAGAAAATGCTAATGGTGCAATGTTTAAAGCATTTGCTTTTATGATGTGCAGGCAGTTCCAAACCATTTGAAAACTAACTGCCATAACCTTGGGTGGTCTCTCATGTAGAAAAAGCTGCTGAGCCTCACAAAGCTGCCTAAGGCATGATGCGAAGGGAACATTTCATTCTTCCCATTTGCCAGAAGGCAGTTACCAATTTGTTTTCTGTAAAACTGAGCACGCAGAGTGCCAGTACTAGTGATCTATGCATTAACCCTGCAAAGACACCACCCAGGACTCGGCACACTCACTGACCAGAAACAAAACCGGGGAAGAGAGCAGCTTCTCAACAAGTAGAGGCAGAAGCCTCAGCATTTAACCACAGCTGCAGCAAAGTCTTTTTCACTGATAACCATCACTTATGCTGCAATTCATGTTTTCTAGTGGAACAGAAAATACTAATTGTATTGCATCTTGGAAGTAGGTCTTTGGTATATGATATTGCAGAGCTCTTTTTTCATCAACCACCTCTGAAGTCCAGTTCTCAAGAAAACCTTTCATGGAATAATATTCTCAGAAATATCCTACGTTTGGAAAACAGAACTAGAGAAAGTATCAATGGAACTGATACAGACATCAGCACCCTCTCTCAACCCCCCCAAATGTTTCCCTCGTGTGTGTGAGCTTAACACATTGAACTGCATGCACATCTGGGTGGTTTAGCTGTGGCAAACAGCCGAACGCCCACCCAGCTGCTCACTCACCCTCTTCGGTGAGATGAGAGAACTGTGGGTCTGCTTAAGGACTGGGGCATTGTTTACCATTTACTGTCTTGGGCAAAACACATTTGACTTGGGGAAATGAATTCATTTTTTGCCAAATAAAATAGATCCGAGCAGTGAGAAATGAAGACAAACATTGAAAGGTTTTCTGCCTTAAATACGTTTTGACAGAGACACCCCACCCACGGCTGGGGGGCTGGGCTGTGTCCTCTAGGTGGGTCTGTTGGAGCTGGCTGGAACTAGCCATGACCATCCTGGAGCAGCCCCTGGCCTCCTCCCACAGAGACCACCCCTGCAGTCCCACCGCTACCAAAACCTGGCCCTGTGCACCCAGTACAACATCTAAATGTCCATCAGACAGAGACAACAGCCAAGGAATAATCTCAGTCTGCACCTGTAGTCTCAGGACAAACAAGTTTTCTTTTTTCTAGACCATCTGCAAGATCCTCTCCAACTTTATTTTTCTGTCTCCAGATTCCATCAGGTTTGTGCAAACCTGAGTGGTCTGTGAGACACTTTGTGCAACATGCAGACATGTTGGTAGCTTCACCTTCTGCGAGAACGGGCAATTTGCAGCACTCCCTTTTTCCTGAAGTACTGAAAACATGCCATTTGATATGTGGTGCTGGGTGCCTGGACTGCAGCATCCTGATTTCTTCTTCCTGTAAGACAATGAAAACAGAAACATCAATCAGAATGCAAGGGAAATACTTATCTTGTGCTTGCTAAAGGAATCAAGAAAAATTTTCAGAAATCATGTGACAGTCGCTGTGTTCTGTATGTAATGAAGTCTACATTTTCATGTAGTATATGTTTAAAATCCAGGAATTGTTTTCAAAAATGGGTTTTTCCAAAGCTGGAAACAAATATCTTTTATGCTTAAATATATATATGATGCTTAAAAATACTGGTTTATAGTATGTATTTGTTAATTTCAAATATTCCCCAGACATGATACATATCTAAATACACACAATTTGTGTTAGCAAATAAGATCTAGGGAGTGAAGTCACGTGGGAGCTATAAATTGTCAGGCCATTAAAGGAAAGAACAGTGAACTCACTTTTGATTGTAAACAGTGGGCAAGACTGAAAAGAACTTTCTTAAATAGCCAGTATTGAAGAAAATATGAAAATATTATTCAATTTCATATTCCTCACAATTGTTCAGTTGTTTTGGTTTTTGGGGGGTTTTGTTTGGGTTTTGGTTTTTTTTTTTGGAGGGGGGGGGTGTGGGGGTGAGGGGGGCAGGGGGCATCTCTTGTATCTGCCAGTTAAAAGGTCAGTTTCACTCCAAAGCTTGAAATAGAAAAAGAGGATAAATTTAAATAAGGAATTGACATGTAATCTAATCAAGTTACTGCCATGAAATTACTTCACTGGAGATATCACTTTTTTTGTAATAGAAACAAAAAGATCTTTGATGATAAGAACCTATTAAAAACACTGATATGACTTTTTCATAATCAAACACATCAATGAGTCTTGACTTTATGGTGTGGGGAAAACATAAATATAGATTAATCTAGAAATTAGGAGTATATCATACTCAAATGAAGGAAAGATCAAAGCTTAGAAGTAGCTGCTAGTTAGGCTGTTTAGAAAGTGTAAATGGATGGGTGGAGAGTCTTTTCTCATTATGAGTAAAAAAGCAAGAATCTTCTGAATTAATCCTATAGGAACATGCACATCGGAGTTGAAATGAGAGAATAAAAATCTTTTAGCAAAGCACAATGCACAGACTTCAGGTGAGCAGGGCTGGACTTAGGCAGGGGAAGCAGATAAAAATACAGCGTACAGGGGTGGGCGGTGCAAAGGAGGAAATTAGGGAATTTACCAGGGGCCTGTAGGGCTGGTGTCATTCAAGCCAAAGCTCAACTGGATTGAGAGGTTCAAGGGATGCCAAGGGCAACAAGAAGAACTTCTGCAACTGCATTAGTAGTAAAAGGGTGAAAAAGGGAAGGGCAGCCCCATTGCTGAAAGGTTTGGGTGATTATGTGACAGCAGGCACAGGTGGGGCTGAGCTACCCTGACCTGAAAGGGCTGAAGAGGAAGGAGAAGGACCAACAGTGGATGAGGGATGAGTCAGGGATCACTTGTGAGAATTCAACCCATGCAAGTCAACGTGTCCCATTAGGCCGTACTCCACGTGCTGAGATCTGGCTGAAGTCCTTGTAACACTGCTCTCTCTCCTCTTTGAAAGGTCATGGAGGTTGGGAGAGATTCTCAAAGACCAGAGAAGGGCAGTTAATCACACACAGCTTCAAAAAGGCCAAAGGGATGATCCAGAGAACTACAGGTCAGTCAGACTCATGTTGACTCTTGGTAAAATCACAAACTGAGTCTTCTTGGAAGACATTTCTGGGCACATGAAAGAGCAGAAGGGGAATATGAACAGTCAGTATGGATTTATGGGTAAATCATGCCTGACCCAGCTGATTACCTTCTGTGATAAAATGACTGTCTTTGTGGATGACAGGGGAGTAGACTTGACTGTCAACACTTTGTGTCACAATCTGCCTGTGTCCAAGTTTTAACATTACAGCCTGGCAATAAGTGGACTACTGCAGGGTGTGTTGTGGACATGTCCTTTTAACATCTCTCAGAGACCTGAAGGACATAATGAAGAGCACTTTAATCAGCTTTGAAGATGACAACAAGTTTCAGGGGCTAGTCAATACACATGAGGGGAGGGCTGTCATCCTGATGGGCTGGACAGAGGGGAGGAAAAGGCCAACAGGGTCCCCATAAAATTCAGGCAGGAGCAATGGGCAGTCCTGCCTTTGGAATGCAGACCCCTGGCAGCAGTTCTGCTAGGGACTGGAGAAGGGTCCTCTGCTTATCATGTGTCATGCTTCATCTGGGTACCGTGTCCTGTTTGGGCTCCTAGGCAGAAGACACATTGATAAAGCAAAGGAGTTCAAGGGGGACCATTGGGACAGTGGGGCTGGAGCACTTGCCCTGCGAGGAGGGGCTGCAGGGTTGGGCCTGGTTCAGCATGGAGCACAGACAGCATCAGAACACCCAGAAAGAGAATGGACTAAGGAGGCGAAGACAGGCTCCTTGCAGATGTGCCTGGTCGGATGGTGTGGTCCAAACAGGAATGGAGTCTGACAACATGTTATAAAACAAAGCTTTATAGAAGCAGAAGGAAAATCAAGCAACAGTGCAGGAGCAGGCTGCAAACTGGGACCATGCATGGCAATCAGTTAGCTGAGGGGAGTGTGCTCGAGCTTGTCTAGACAACAATTAACATGATGAGGCCTGTTTGCAGAGCACAGGGGAGCGGGAAACGGATGGCGCCAAAGTTGGAGCCAAGGAAAGGCAACACCTTGCTGTTAATTAGCCGCCAATCAGGGATTGCCTAGTATGCAAGGCTTAGCCTCAAGAACCAATTAGTTTAAAACGCGCAGCCTTTGAAAGTGTATATAAAGTCGTGCTCCTGTACAATAAACCGACATTTGCTTGCATCAAGCTGCTTCCCATCTCCTCATTCGCCGCACAACAGCACACCCATACGGCGACTCACCCTATCCCTGACAACAAACACAGGATCATAAGCGGTGCATTGGCTCCAGTGGACTCCCAGGGACACTTCGTGTCTGGGTCATCTGGCCGCAACAGCCAATCATGCAAATGCCTTTTGGATGGCATCATCTGGAGATAAAGTTTTCTACCCATGAAGACAGCCAGGCAGTGGAGCAGGTTTCCCAAAGAGGTTGTATCATCTCTGTCTTTGGAGGTTTTCAAGAATCAGATGGAAAAAGCCCTGAGCATCCTGGTCTGGTCTCCTGACCCTGCTTTGAGCAGGAGGTTATACCTGAGACCTGAGATCCCTTCCAGTCTGAATTATCTCTGTGATCCTAAGACTTTTCACATGCATATGAGGGAAATGCAAAGGATACATGAGGAAGAACATGACTGGTGGTGTCAAAACAGAGTTAGCACATGAACATCTATGTTTCTGATATTTCATTTGTTCTGAATATCTCTGTTAAAAATAAAGGTAAATGCAAAGGTTTTTCATGTATTTCCTGTCCCCTAGCAGAGGGAGTCAATTCTAATGAGCTGACCAAGAAAACACATAGTTGAAGTCCATAGAAAAAGGAGAGAAACTCTGAAAAATGTAATTATTTACAATGCTAATAAGAATGACTTTATGTAAATACAAAATTCATTACAAGTAAGGAGAAGTTTAGGTTCTAGGATAGGATGGACTGTTTCATAAGAAACTCTGTTTCATCAATGGAAATTCATCTCCACCAGAATAGTCATTGCGTCAATGCAGATGACATTGAATTACAAATGACATTCTTTTTCAAATGAAAGCTCTGTATTTTCCTATATTAAGCAAAATATTTTGAAAATTTTAATATGACAGTTTGCGATTTGCTATGTTGTTTTCGTTATAATATTGCTACACTGAATTGAATGCTTTACCATTCTTCTGACACTGAACATACTATTTTGCTGAAACTGTGAGAGGTAATTGAATTACATTCTTAATATTTTTTTTCTTGCACAGCCAAGAACTGAAAAGACTGAAAATTGTACTCTAGTGAGAAGCTCATCTTGAATAAGATTTATGCTTTCCTAAAGGGCCAGGGCTTATTTTCTTATGAACTTATCTGAATCTTTCAAATGAAGGAACAGGACCAAGGAGCAATATCATTTAGTAATAGAATACAGTAGTAGTAGCAGTAGTACGTGATTTCCATCATTACTCAGGCTTTCTTTCTGCTAATTACTCCTTCAGAATGGCATGAAGAATATCTGCTACTGATGAAAACATGTACCAGCTTGAACTATACAATGCTTCCTACAGAGTGAGCTATGGTCAGCAGCTGGCACACTGAATTGTCCTAGTCACATGCCTCATCTCAGAATCTATCACATTCATTTAAAAACACAACTTTTGTGATATAGCTGCCCAGTTAGTTTTATTTCATAAAATACAGTGTAGTTCCAATGTAACTTTTCAAGAAAGGCCCCAGTAATTTAAAGGCTTGATCTAATTTCAAAAATTACTAGGCCCACTTCTGCCCCACAAGATATCTTATTTTAATTGGATTTTTTGTTAGCTATCATGGATCTGAGCTTTAGACTTGTTGCATGCTAATGGAGTTTAAGCTTGAAGCCACTTCTCTCTTTTGACAATTCTTTAAAAATATTTCAGCTTTGTAGTACTTTGCAGTTTGTAAACGAAAATAATTACTTCACAGAGATTTATTTTGAGTGTTGGTTCAATTTTTTCAAGTACACCTAATAACAGCAAAGTATTAAATTATGCATCACGTTTCACAGTTGAATACCTTGATGTTTTCAAGACTTCAAGTCAATTTTCAAAACACTTTCAAAGTTTTGGCTGGTTTATATAATGATTTGTTTGAAAGGTATCACAAGTACACAGCATCTTGAATAAATCTGATGTGAGATCACAATTAATGTGATGGGAACACAATAGTATTTTGATGCACAAATAGGTAAGAGAGGAATCAAGGAAATAAAGAGGGGTTGTTGATGGCTAAAATGTCCAGCCTCTGACTAATTCTTCTTCACATGTTATCAATTACTCTCCATTAACAATATCAATTCCAATACAAAGTCAATTACACTAGTGTTTTGTATCAGAAATACAGGAATGCACATATTTATGGCCACACAAAAAGATACTTTTCTTAGAGGTACTCAGAAACAAACTGCTCCTCCTGCCCACAACGTTTCAGCTCATAACATCAAACCTCTTTAAGTTGGGTGTATGTTTTCCATAGTCAGTGTAAATAACATGGACAAGATTTTTTAAACTGTTTTCCTACGTACCATAAAGGCAGATATCCATGTGTTGGACTCACAAATCATGCTGTTCAAAATGACAACTCATTAAAATACTTTCTGTCTCTCATTTATTATTTCTTGCCCCTCTCCTTGACCAGCTTTCTTTTCTTTTACCTTACTCTTCCTCCTCTGCATACACCAATTGAAATGAAATCACCAGGTGTTGTTCTTCTCTATGGAGCCAAAATTATACCCTTAAAGATGGTAACAGCCTCATTCTTGCCTCTGATGGGAACATTGCAAAGAAAATGACTATTTATTTGAGGAATTTATGGAAAATTTTTTTCATCTGTCTTGAGTACAGAAGAGGGTACTGTTTGCTGTCCCATTTTCTTCTTTTCTCCATCTTTCCAGAATAATATCTCTGTCAAATATTTCCCCCTTTTCCATTATCATGGTGTGGCTGAAAAACCAAGACAGGAAAGAAAATAAAGCATCATGGCTTTGAAGCAAAGCAGCTTCACATTTTGCTTCTTCAAAGTGACCCACATTTTATAAGTTAACTTTGTTGAGTTTTCGCTATATATCATACATGAAACAGTAAGTAATTGCTCTATGAATTAAAACATAATGAGAATCCATTTCCTTTGGGACCAGACTGCTTGCCCGACAATGTTATTGTGGTGTTTAATGGAAGAGAATCATAAATCAGACAGAAAACTACATTTGTTCTCACAGGGTGGTGCTGCTGATTTCCATGAGGCTGCTTTTTACAGAATGCATTACACCATGCATGCAAAAATTATAGTATTTAGGCGTTCATTAGTGTGATGGCATTGGATTTTTTATGCCCAAACCAGCAGTAGTATATGTCACATACCCTAAGGAGCATAGTTTGTACATTTGGTGGTTTAGAAGTTATTTTTCTTCTTTACTTCTTTGGATTTCCTCTAAGTGGCCGTCCACAACTGTCCTTGCAACGAATTGCATCATCTCCAAGGAAGGTGAAGGGAACTGGACAAGGATACTCTTGAATGTCTCCCTGTGTCCTCATTTACTGTCTATTCTTGTTTCCATCAAGAGGGAGTCTGTAGCTGTGAGACAAGACCATCCAACAAGGCAGCCAGCTTCTAACTATCAAGGTACAAAATACTGGTCACTCCTTCCCGCTGGTGGTGCAAAAGAGGGTGTTTTAGGTATCTTATTGCTAGGCATGGCCTAGAATTATTTGAATCTAATAACACATTACTGTATTTATTAACCTCTCAGCTAGAACTTTTCTCCTTGCTAGCCCCCTCTGCCATTGGTCCCTGCAGATACAATATGCAGTAAGCATACACTGAGAGTATCCTGCAAGCAATCATTGTGGATGATCTTTTCTGATCATCTGTTCTATCATTGGAGAACCAGCCTGATTATCCAGTTGCTTCACTGGGAACATCTAAAATATCTGCATTGAGAAGCCAGGCTACGAAAATGCAATTGCTAAAAACCCTACTGGAAACACAGCATGCAGGTATCTCATACCTTCACTTGCAAAAACATGTTTTATTGATATTAAGATGACCTCAAGTGCTAAGGGGAATTGCAGACTCTTGGGCTTAGTTCTAATTATTTCAGAAAAAGAAAGAGACTGAATCCCCTTCCAAGGAGCTGCCAACCTTCAATCTACCAAATCTTCAATCTACCAAAAAAGCATGAGCATTGATAGAAAGAGTTCCTTGTTGTCAGACACCTCCAAAGAAGCCATGCTCAGTTAACTCATCATTAGTAAGCACCTTTAACTGGAACAGTTTACAGGTAAGTTCTAGATGCCTGTTTTGTTAAAATCTTTTATGAAGATGACTCCATCACTATGGTAAGTTATTTCCTGACACAGAAGCACTCAATAGGAAAGACCACTTGTTCAGCTCTGGAAGAGATCCTGTTGATTAATTAGGAGAAGATAAATGTGGAAGGCAACAAGAAGCCATCCAACCCAACAGCACTTATAGCTTCTTGTTCCAAAGAGGGCGTAAGGCAAGGTCCTTTTCACAGGACCCATCAGGGCCCAGTTGCAGGGGTGCACTCAGCTCAGCTGCAGCCCTGACTTGTGTTACTTTACAGGTTTGTCCCAGAAAGTGTCTCCCAATTCCAGCCTCTTCATTTAAGTGGAAATAGGGCATAAGGCAGAACTTAACATTCAAACTAACATGGAAGGCATAGTAACAAACAGGAGCCTGAGTTTAATAAAAAATCCAAAATTAAATCTGAGATTTCTTTTGATTTATTTACACATATACTACCTACCTGTTTTGTTGACTTCAGAGAGGGGAGAAATAACCAAACAGGAGATTAAAACAGCTCATGGAGGCAGTGAGCTGTGAGGAAGACTCGAAATTTAAGATGTAGCTTTCAGTCTTAGTTTCATAGAGACTAGATGATCTCAAATAATTAGACACACTCCACTGCAGGAAATCTGCCACAAATTTGCCTGTGTACAGGACGTTCAGAAATTAACTCAGAAATGGAAGCCTCCCTTTCACTCCTAACTTCATGGCAGAAACCTCTTCCCTTGTCCTTGCATTTTCCAGCAGCACAGAGGGCTGTTTCAGTATAATGTCATGCTGTTTAGGCAAGCGATTTCCCAAGGTAGGGAGTGATATTAATCAAGTCACTGTGACAATTCATCAAGGGAGAATGATACAAATCAGAACAGGGTATGTTTTCTTCTCCTTCTGCTGCTATGGAGCAGAAAAAAAAATATCTCCAAAGCCAGCTACCCCAGAAGGTATCATTTTGAAACAACAAAGAAACAATCACTACGTGGCAAGAGAAACCTTCAAGTAGATCAGCAACCTAGGCTGAAAAATAAAAACTGAGGAAGTCTTGCAGCTGAAGTACTCAAAAGGGCACACTTAAGAGGATTAAACCCAAAAGAACTACTCTGCCATGATTCTGATCTAATCTGTGGAAGACAAACTGTGAGAAAACTTTTTTTTTCTCAACCAAGCCATGCTTCATCTGACAATATATTAAAAATAACAAAAATGCATATCCGAAACTCACTACCAGAATAACTATACACAAAACGGTGTCCTTTATCTCGTTTTTCATAGCAACCTTTTCTGCATGCAACTTCCTCAGGCATGCAAGACCCCATATGATAGAAAACAATCAATTAGCAACAGCAAACAGAAAATGAAGCCTAAACAACCTTATATTTATTCTGGAAGAAGATTATTCTAGAAGGTTCCAACATGCTATATTGACATAATTCATGGTGAATAAGGGAGTGAGTATGTGCACCACTGCATTTTGCTGGAGGCAAATAGACCAACTTGAATTTTTGTATGTATCTTATCAATTAGGCTTAATCAGTAATAATAGGGGCTCTTCGTTAACTCAGGCAGTCAAGCACTGTTTTGTCAGAAGGAAAACTTGCAACAAATCCACTTAGCACCCTATGCATCAAGGTTACAGGACGTACATACTGTCTGTGCTATAAACAAGCAAAAGGGTTTAAAAGTTATGCATAGAGAACTGTTTCTCACTTGCATTCAGAACAAACTGTTCAAAACGGGAATGAAAACATTTTTATGATCCTCCAAAAAATCTTGACATTTTCAAACCTTCAAAAAAGTTTGAAAAGCAAAAATCTTGTTCAAATCAAATTAGAGGGAGTCAAGCTAATACTTTGTTTCAGTAATTCTGAAGGCTTGTTATATTTCATCTGTAGTACTTGCTATAAATCATGTTTCAACTCCAAATAACCATTTGTTTTGTGTATTTTCAAAGCTTTTCTTTAAACTGAAATGTTTGCTTTTACACTTGTTTTTGGTAATAATAATCTCACTGAAAGAGACCTTTATACCAATCACATTGTGTTTTAACAACTCAAGTATTTTGCACAGAAAAAGTAATTTGAAAAATATTCAGCCAGCTGTCCTTCTATTGATGTGTCTGAAGGGTATCTTTTTGCAAGGCTTGTCTTTGAAATGTTCATCCCATAATCAAAGTATATTGAAATAAATCTTATTTATCACATACAATCGGAGGAAATTTAAGTACCTTCTCTGCGGCACAGGCCGTGCAATCACCTTATCATATCTTGGCACCGTTATAGATATAGTTTAAAATCACAGGACTATCAGGTACCTAAAAAATATTTTGATTTGCAGAGGTACATATTTGCACTAGTTGCATATCTTTGTACTGTTAGCAGTCTCTAGGACACCACTTCATTTACTAAAATGTAGATATAGCACTTCCATTGAGTCCCACTAAAGTTCTGAAACCAAACGCCATTCACAACAACATTACCGGATTATTTCTTTGAATAGCTGACTGTGATTGATAAATGTGCACTGTGTTTGATAACAGCAAGAGGATGAATATACTGAGGAATATCACATTAATGGTGTGATAATGTTACTGTAAAGGGTAGTCGGTTAACTCTCAGTCATTCAATTTTGACAGAAACATGTTGGGAGTATCCCACATCACCTACACTCTGAAATATCATTGTCCTCCTTGCTCTTTCTGACTCAGTTCTTCAGAATTTTTTTATCTGGCTCCTTTCAATTTCCTTCTCGTTTTCTTCAAAACTCAAAAAGGAAGACACTACAGTATAAATTACTCCAGGTTTGCCCTCAAATATTTCTTTCTTCCTCTGAATAACAATTATCCACACAACCTCAGAATGTCTTCATAGCACAGTGAAAATAAAAGAAAAAAATCAAAAGTTTAATGTACCAAGGAAGAATACAGACTTTTTAGAAAGGACAGGCACAAGAGGTGAGGAGGAGGTGCCATTCTCTATGTCCAGCTGGAGTGCATAAAACTCCACCGGAGGATGGCTGAGGAGCCAACTGAGAGCTTACGGGTCAGAGTTAAAGGGAGGGCAGTGACTGGTTACATTACAGTAGGGGTCTGCCACAGGCCACCTGACTAGGAAGACTGAGTGGATGAGGCCCTCTACAGACAGATAGGAGCTACCTCATGTTCACAAGCCCTGGTGCCCATGTGGGACTTCAACCACCTCAATGTCCATTAGGCACACATACAACAGGGCACAGGCAATCCAGGAGGTTCACAGAACATGCTGATGATATCTTCCTACCCCAGGTGATAGAGGAGCCAAAGAGGAGAGGTGTCACGCAGCCACCAAAAAGGAGGGGCTGGTAGGGAATGTGAAGTGCAGGGGCAACTTTGGCTGCAGTGACCATGAAACGGTGGAATTCAAGATCCTTAGAGAAGTGAGAAGGACACATAGCAAGCTCACTACCTTGGACTTCAGGAGAGCAGACTTTGGCTTCATGGATCTGCTTGGAAGAGTACCATTGGATAGAGCCCCGGAGAGAAGAGAGGCCCAAGAAAGCTGGCTAATATCCAAGGATGACATCTTCCAAGCTCAGAAGCGATGTGTCCCAGCAAACAGGAGGTCAGGCAAAAACGCAAGGAGGTCTGTGTGGATGAATTTATTCTGAGCTCCTGAACACCATAAAACACAAAAAGGAAGCCTAAATAGAGTGGAAGCAAGGACAGACAACCTGGGAGGAATACAGAGAAATTATCTGAGCAGCCAGAGATCAGGCTAGGAAAGCCAAAGCCCAGATAGTTTTAAATCTGGCCAGGGACATCAAGGGCAAGAAGAAAAACTGCTACAGGTACATCAATGACAAAAGGAACACTAGGGAAAACATGGGCCATCTGGAAGGAAACAGGAGACCTGGTTACCCAAGAAGGTAAGGAAGGCTGAGGTACTCAATGATTTTTATGCCTCAAACTTCACCAGAAGGTGCTGGAGCCACACCATCCAAGTTACAGAAGCACAGGCAGGGACTGGGAGAATTAAGACCTGCCCGCTATAAGAGAAGATGATGTTGGAGACCACCTAAGGAACCTGAGGGTGCACAAGTCCATGAGACCTGATGAGATGCATCAATGGGTGCAGAAGGAACTGGCAGATGAAGTGGCTAAAGCCACTATCCATCATATTTGAGAATATGTGGCAATCTAGTGAAGTTCCCACCAACTGGAAAAGGGAAAACATAACCCTCATTTTTAAAAAGTGGGGAAAAAAAGAAAGACCCAGGGAACAACAGGCCAGTCAGTCTCACCTCTGAACCTGGCAAGAATGGAGCAAATCCTCCTGGAAACTATGTTAAGGCACATGGAGAACAGAAAGATGACTGATGACAGCCAATATGGCTTCACTAAGGGTAAATCATGCCTGACAAATTTAGTGGCCTTCAGCAGGTTTACAGAGTTGGTGGATAAGGGAAGAGCAACCCATGTCATCTACCTGGACATGTGCAAAGCTTTTAACACTGTC
The DNA here is from genome assembly GCF_023634085.1 of Falco cherrug. Taxonomy (NCBI): domain Eukaryota; kingdom Metazoa; phylum Chordata; class Aves; order Falconiformes; family Falconidae; genus Falco; species Falco cherrug. The sequence continues at coordinate 75,712,708 of NC_073720.1, read as the reverse complement.
CTGCCCAACGCCCTTGTCTCTAAACTGGAGAGACATGAATTTGACAGGTTGAACCTCAGTGGATAAGGAATGGCTGGATGATCACAATCAAAGAGTTGTGGTCAACACCTTGATATCCAAGTGTAGACCAGTGATCAACGCCATTTCTCAGGGGTTGGTATTGGGACTGGTGCTGTTTAACATCTTTCTCAGCAACATGGACAGTGCGGTCAAGGGCACCCTCACCAAGTCTGGCAACAACACCAAGCTATGCAGTGCAGTCAACATACTAGAGAAAAGAGATGCCATCCAGAGGGACCTTGATAGGTTTGAGAGATGGGCCCATGCAAACCTCATCAAGCTCAGCAAGGCCAAACAAAAGGTCCTGCAAACGGGTCAGTACAACTCCCAGCATCAATACAGGCTGGGCAGAGAATGGATTGAGAGCAGCCCTGAGGAGAAAGATGTTGGGATGCAAGTGGGTGAAAAGCTCAGCATGGCCCAACAATGTGTCTGCAGCCCAGAAAGCCAGCCGTATCCTGGGCTGCATCAAAAAAAGTGTGACCAGCAGGTGAAGGCAGGCAATTCTGCCCCTCTACTCTGGTCTTGTGAGAACCCACCTGGAGTACCTGGCGTGTTCAGCTCTGGAGCTCCCAACATAAACAGGACATGGATCTGTTGGGGGAAGTCCGGAGCAGGGCCATGAAGATGATCAGAGGGCTGGAGCACCTCTCCTACAAAGGCAGGCTGAGGGAGCTGGGCTTGTTCAGCCTGGAGAAGAGAAGGCTCCAGGGAGACCGTATAGCAGCTTTCCAGTACCTAAAGGGAGCCTACAGGAAAGGCGGAGAGGGACTTTTTCAAGGGTATGTAGTGATGGGACAAGGGGTAATAGCTTGAAACTGTGAGTAGGTTTAGATTAGTTATTAGGAATAAATTCTTTACTGTGAGGGTGGTGAGGCACTGGCACAAGTTTCCCAGAGAAGCTGTGGAGGCCAGGCTGGAGGGGGCTTGGAGCAACTTGCTCTAGTGGAAGGTCGGAAGGAAGTTCATGGCAGAGGGATTGGAACTAGCTGATCTCTAAGGCCCCTTCCAACCCAAACCATTCTATGATTTTATGATTATATGTGTGTGCATGGCTCTGAGACTCTAGGAATACTTTCTAAGTATGGGAAATACTATTACAATTGTCTCCAGCATCTGAATATTAAAGTCTACTGTCATTTTTGGCTGACTTTTTGATTCAGAGTTTAATGGAAGAGAAGCTGGTCCTATTGCAAATGTAATTCTGCAGTTATTTTCCAATTTCAGTGAAGAAAGACCACAAACCAAAGGAATTAGTTTATGGTGCGTTATGCAGGCAAGATTATTATCTGGTGTACTGGAGAAAATGGCCAAGGTGCTTGTGGTACTACATAGACAGACTTTTTCCTTCTGTATTAAAGGATTTGAATCCATAAGTTTAGGGTTTCCGTTATGCTGACTAGTCTTGACCTCAGCGGTTTTATTTTAATGTGTCTAACCTCATCTTCTCATGGTACCATGTCTTCAATACACTCCTTGTGATCAAGGCTACTAAAACATTATTTCTGGCATTAATCATACCTTTTTGTGTAAAGGAGCTTCCTTGTAAGTGGAGAAGAGTACATATAGTTCTGTCTTTAAAATAGAGATGCACAACAAATTCATTACCCTGTGTCCTAACATGTGTTGATCTGTGTTTTGCACTATGTTTAAAAAAATGAATGCATAGCCTTCTAATTAGTTGTGATGTATCAGCAGTGAAAATGAGTTAAGCCATCATCTTCTCTCTGTCATTGGATTCAGGGGGAAAAACTTCCTGACAAAAAGCAGATTTAGGAAAGGACTTATCAGCTGTGCCTAGTTAGACATAGTAAAGGATGGCAGTTAGATGTAAAACTCTTGTTACAGATTTGCTAATAAGTTAAGATTGATTGACTTTATTTGATTGATTATTTGATTTTATAAAATCAATTATGTAGTAGAAATATAGAAGGATAAGAAATATATTTTAATGAAACTTATAGTTATATAGTAAAAGCTGTTATAAGAATCCCATGTACAGCCCCGTACCAAGGCTGGAGGAATTGGTCAGAATCACCTAGTAGGAATGTCTAGAACTTAGATAACAGACTTAAGATTTGAGATGATTGTTTATATGTAACCTAGGAGAATGTACTAAAATGTCAAAATGAGAATTAATGCGAACTGGGGAAAGTGGAGTGAAGCAACCCGTAGTTGCCGGCCAAGAAACAGTTACCTTAAGTGAAAGGTAATTCCGGCAGGGGGAGATCGAGACCACCGACTCACATACCACCTACCCAAATCGTACCCCAGACCCATTTCTAGACCTTTCTAACCTTTACTGCACAGAATCGGATATGGGAGGAGAGTATGTTAATGATTTATGGGAAATATTATGATTATGCATGAATATTTAATGAATATGTAATGAATGAGTTCTATATAAGGTGTATGATTTTGAAGCTTGGTGCGCGTTGATCGTGAGAGGACTCGCTCACGCACCCGGCCGTCAATAAAGAAGTGTCTGCTTATCTGCATCACACTGGTGTCGATAAGTTTTTCATTCCGAGATTTCGGTAACACTCTGTGGCTCCTAATCTGTCCTTTCAGACATATCAAAAATATTTTGTGCAGTACATTTTAATTGATACTTGAGAAAATAGGATTTAATAGAAAGCCTTTAATATGACTGGAGTTGTATTTACATAAGAGAGTGTGGCTAACTGAGATAAACATAAATCTAAATTTATGGACAATTATATTGCTGTCCCTCCGAAATCAGACTTGTGATCTGTATTATTGGTGTGATTGCATTGTGTTACAGAAACTAGAATATTCATTTACATACATGGAAGATCCACTCTTATTTTCCAGCTAAATTCACAAGTAGGTAGGGGGAACTGGGGGAAGATGGGACAGAGGGAGCAGAGAGGGATTAGTTAATCATCACAAATGACTGGACTTAGTATTCTCTATATCAAATTCCTTTTTCTATTCAAGAATGACAAATGATATTTATTTCTTTGATTGCACAAATATTTTCCCCCTACATCTGGCACATATGTGCACTACATGAGTGTTTTTATCATTCATTTATAGTGAATATATTGCTTTTTATGCACAAGTGTATTATGTTTTGTGGACAGCTCTACGATTTTATCAAACTGTGGAATATTAATCCCATGGCAAGCTGTTATATAAATTTAATACCTCAATATTTTTGTGATTTTTATTTAGCACCATAACAGATATATTAAGAAGAAAGTAATAGGAATAGTAAAAAAGAATGAGATCTATTTCAAGAGATCACATCAGCCACAATGATAATAAAATGAAGGAGATAAAATTAGTGGCACTCAGAATGAGGCAGAATCAATACAAAATACACAAATTCATAAACTAGAAGCACAACACTTTGCCAGAAGTTGAGGAGGAAGCCAGTATTTCATAAAAGATCAGGCTGTTACCCATAGAGGGTGAAAGCCTTTTTTCTCATAAAAGGTAATATATTTCTGCTCAAACAGCTCCATCAAATAAGTGAACCAATTTGTTGCACAAGTAGCAATGTGGCAAGAGTATCTGTCTCCAGACGTGGTCCATGACTGCTAAGCTTGCTAGCTAAGGGGTAAATCACTGTTATGGCTCAGTTTTGTGAATGGCACAGATGATGCTGGTCCAGGATATTAAGTGGGGATAAACAGAGGGTGTGGGGAATAGATCAGGCAGATGTCACTTTTGCTGTGGCAACCTTACATACACACAATTTCTTTGGACCAGAATGAGTGATGAGAACAAAAACATGTCCTATAATGAACTAGTGTATGTACAGTTTGTGCTGCAGACTGCAGGACACAAAACAGCTGGCAAAAAGGAGGTTTGCAAGGCACATTTCAGCCCGCTGCAGTTGGGTCCAGAAGCAGTTTCCTGGATGGTGAAAAATGGCAGAAAGACAACCTTCCGGGTTCTGCGCATGAAAGCTGCTCCTGATGTAGTGCTTGGGAGATGTTTCTCTAGCTGTTCATGGATTATTTTTCTTTTCCTAACTCTCTGTTACTCACCTAGTGCTTTGTCAAGGAGTTCACTGAGTGCTCTTTCTGTATAACAGTTGCACAGTCAGTGGGGATTTCATAGGGTAAAATTTTCAAAAACACTTGCTGTTGGCCCGATCTTGTCCTCACTGATACCACTGAGAATTTTACCATTGAATCCCAAATAGTAAGGGGTCTGGCTGCTTGAATTTTGCCTCTTGTCATTTCCTTCAAAATCAACAATGCTTCTATGGATATGTATTATTTGCTCATGAAAATTATATTAGCACCTCTCTGAAGTTTTTGATTAGAAGAACATTTTGTATTTTACAAAACACTAAGTAATTTTCTTCTTCCAGGTAGTAATTTATTCTGTCAACAACAAAAAAAGCTCATCCCTCAGTTTAAACATTGCTAAGTGTTCAATTGTCATTTTTACAGGTGTCCTCAAGCAGACATTTCACTGGAATGAGGCTGTGGCAGAAAGATGCCTATTACTAGCAAAAATACTATTGTCAGAAAAAACATTTCCTCCATTTATTTTAAAGCTTCCTTTGGATTTCAGAATTGTAGGAGTTGAAACTCTGGTTAAAAGGAAATCCAAAGCTCCTGTTCAAAAGACAAGCATATTTGTATCTTATAGATGTTCGCTTGTCCTGTATTCCTGTGATTTTTGTGTGATTCTGTCCTTTGAATCCAGTTCATTGACTCAGATGTTAGAGCTGTGATCAGAAATACTAAACCCAGGTGGGGCTTCTGGCTTGCTGTATGGTTAACCCTGTTCAAGACAGGAAATCCGAGTAACATTTATGAGAGCTCTGTAAGTGTCCATACTGTCCAAATTTGACTATTCCATTTAGAACAGAAATTTTTTTGTGTGATTCTTGAATGTTGTAAAGATTTAAGGTTCCAGAAAACAGATGTTTTCCTTTATTAACAAGCATATTAGACCCCAGATGATTGTTTAATTACTTCAATGTCCAGATTTCTGGATACCCTTTACAACTACTCAATGTCTATAGTTGGGATCTGGCTAGCCAGTCATCTTTCTTTCCATAACCCGCTGTATCTTTCCGTGGGTTTCCTAAGTTCCTTTAGTCAGAGGCTATATGCAAGAGTGATTAGTGAATATACAACTCTTCTGTTATTATATACTATTATTGCTAAGTCAAATATGCGTTTAAATTGTGGATGCTTCTAAGAGTTAAAATAACAGTGATTTAAGTATGGGAAAGGATCATTAATGAGCAGACTTCCAGGGATCCTCTGATCATCTCATTATTTTCTTTCTTGCTTAAACATAGCTTAAGCATTTTATTAATTCAAAGGTTTGCAATACTAGGACAAATTTACCTAGTTCTCAAGTGGAATTAAACTTTGATATGTCTGTTCTAACTGGCCATTTAATATCTTTGCTCTATGCAGAATTGTATAGCTCCTGTTCTTTCTCTAGGGAGGGAACCAGAAACACCAGGGAGATACTGGTCAGAATCAGAGTAACCAGTAACCATGACTCTTCAGAAGTCAGAAGAAAAACAAAAGGTTCTCATTTTCTCATGATTATAGGCTTTATTTGGTTATATTTTATCATTTAATTTATTTTTTAGAAGTATTCAATCAAGGAACGGAGAAAAACCACCACAAAACACAATTATTCATGCGGTTCTGC
>NC_073720.1:75536422-75683102 GCF_023634085.1 Falco cherrug | reverse complement strand
TGGCGGATGTCACAATGGGTGACGCTGGGTGACGCCAGCTTCCAGAACACGGTGATGTCACAGCGGGCCTTCCGCCCCCACAGGCGCACAGCATCAGGAGAGAAAAGAAAACAGCGTTTCTTGTTTTCATCTTCTACCTTCCTGTGTTCCTCCAGCTTGGACCCCTGTGACCTGCAGCCCTGGCTGTGTGTCTCGTCCCCGCTCCTGACGCCCCGCACAGGTCTCCTGCGAGGGGGAGCGTGGTGGGACCAGTCAGCGTGGCCTGCCCACAGCTGGGTGACGCCTCCCGCAGCTGGCTGCCTTTCGCTGTGCAGTGCCAGGATCTGCAGGGAGGAGCTGGGCGCTCGGTGGGCAGCCCTGGGCCAAAGTCTCCCAGCCTGCTGGGTTGTGCCCCCACCCACAGGGAGAAGCCTAAAGGGGCACTTTGCTCCAGCCCCATCCACTCCCGCTGGCACTCGCCCACAGTGCCGGGTCCCTCTCTGCTTCCCACGTTTGCCACCCTTCTGGTAGCCCCCCCCAGACAGGTGCCACCCACGGTGGGGCACAGGAATCAGGGACAGGCACCAGAAGAGAGAGAAAGACGCACCCAGAGCCTGTGTCAGGGAAACAGGAATTTATATCCTTGCCCTTGAACACGGAGGTGCTGGAGACAGGCTAGTGCCGCCGGTGAGGCCGCCTCTTGCAGGGCTGGGGGAGAGTCCTGGGGGCCAGAGGCCCTCCTCTTTGCGGGGGGCTGGGGCCTCTTAAATGAGTGATCCCTGTCCCGGCTGGGAGTGGAGGGCCTGCAGCAGCTGCCCTGGGCAGAGGGACCAGCCACCACCTCTGCCTGCCCCGGCTCCTCCTGGGGCTGCTCCTGCCCTGCAGGGACAGGCGCAGGTGAGCGGTGGCCAGGACGCCCACGGAGGGCAGACTCTGATGTACCGGCTGCCTCCTCCCGATGGGAGCCTGCAGAGCTGCTGGAGGAGGCCAGGTTGAAGTCATTAGACCCCTCTTGAGATGTGGTCTGGCTTGAGCTGGTGAAGCTGGAGCTGCTCAGATTGGATGTGGGGGGCCTGGAGATGGTGCAGCTGAATGTGGAGGAACTGGGTCTGGAGGAGCTGGAGCTGGCTGCAGCTCTGTCATCCTCATACCCCACAGTACGGGACTCCAGCAGCCTCTGGGCCTCCTCGCTGCATCGCTCCACAATGCTATGGATGATGCCATGGACCAGCTGTGCTGTATGTCCCTGAAGGCAGTCCTGCAGTCTCTGGACCATGAGCTCCCGATTCGGAGCCGAGGATGCAGAGGCAGTGCAGGATGATGCTCTCTACACTCATTGCCAGCCACCATTGCTCCCCATATATTGTTGCCAGCTCCTGGCGCAGCCAGGGCAGCACGGGATCCAGGAGGTGCTCTTGTCTTTTGAAAAGTTGCACCCAGACTTCAGGCAGGAGGCCGCCCACGGCCTCTGTCCCTGCAGCTCCCTGCTCAGCTGGGGACAGCATCCCCTGTGGAAAGGATGGAGGGCGTGCCACAGGGTGATGTGGCCTGCTTTCAGCCAGGAGGTCAGGAGCTCCACCTGCCTGGCTGCTGGCATCTGGCGTCTCGTCAAGGGTTTTGAAGGCAAACTCTATATAGTCGTCTTCTGCCTGCACAGAAAACCTTATACTCTCCATTGGTGTTCTGCAACAGGGGCACGATGGTTTCATCTTTGCACAACGCAGGATGCAGCCCAGGCAGAACTGGTGGTGACAGGGCATCACATAAGTGATGTCACTTTGAGTGTTGTGGCAGATGGGGCAACTCCACTCTGCCTGTGTGGCCATGTTCGCTTGTTGCGGCAGGTTGGGGAGAGCTGATGATGAGGAGACACTCCCTTCGCTGGTGCAACACTGTGAAAAATGGAGAGAGGCCATGGTCACTCACTGCCCTGTGGAAGGGAGGGCAAGATGGAATTCCCAGGCCCCTTGAGAAGGAATCCTCCCAGCTCCCTAACCTCATCACCTGCCCCACAGCCACCCCGGGGGACGGGTTCCCCGCACGGCTCACCTGCGCTGCTGCAAGCACAGCCCGCGGTGCCCGGCTGCCTGATCCAGGCAGGGCCGGGGAAACACAGGCGATGGCTCTGGGATGGACACCGAGAGCTGCCGGCGGCAACCCCCGAAGCACCACCCAGCACCAGGAGAAGCCTCAGACCTCGCAGGCACGCTCGGCAGGAGGCCAGGCACGAGCCAGACTGGCCCAGGCTCTGCGGTGCCCGAAGATAAGCAGTGAGGGATGTGAGGTCACAGGACCATCGCTGGCGGATGTCACAATGGGTGACGCTGGGTGACGCCAGCTTCCAGAACACGGTGATGTCACAGCGGGCCTTCCGCCCCCACAGGCGCACAGCATCAGGAGAGAAAAGAAAACAGCGTTTCTTGTTTTCATCTTCTACCTTCCTGTGTTCCTCCAGCTTGGACCCCTGTGACCTGCAGCCCTGGCTGTGTGTCTCGTCCCCGCTCCTGACGCCCCGCACAGGTCTCCTGCGAGGGGGAGCGTGGTGGGACCAGTCAGCGTGGCCTGCCCACAGCTGGGTGACGCCTCCCGCAGCTGGCTGCCTTTCGCTGTGCAGTGCCAGGATCTGCAGGGAGGAGCTGGGCGCTCGGTGGGCAGCCCTGGGCCAAAGTCTCCCAGCCTGCTGGGTTGTGCCCCCACCCACAGGGAGAAGCCTAAAGGGGCACTTTGCTCCAGCCCCATCCACTCCCGCTGGCACTCGCCACAGTGCCGGGTCCCTCTCTGCTTCCCACGTTTGCCACCCTTCTGGTAGCCCCCCCCAGACAGGTGCCACCCACGGTGGGGCACAGGAATCAGGGACAGGCACCAGAAGAGAGAGAAAGACGCACCCAGAGCCTGTGTCAGGGAAACAGGAATTTATATCCTTGCCCTTGAACATGGAGGTGCTGGAGACAGGCTAGTGCCGCCGGTGAGGCCGCCTCTTGCAGGGCTGGGGAGAGTCCTGGGGGCCAGAGGCCCTCCTCTTTGCGGGGGGCTGGGGCCTCTTAAATGAGTGATCCCTGTCCCGGCTGGGAGTGGAGGGCCTGCAGCAGCTGCCCTGGGCAGAGGGACCAGCCACCACCTCTGCCTGCCCCGGCTCCTCCTGGGGCTGCTCCTGCCCTGCAGGGACAGGCGCAGGTGAGCGGTGGCCAGGACGCCCACGGAGGGCAGACTCTGATGTACCGGCTGCCTCCTCCCGATGGGAGCCTGCAGAGCTGCTGGAGGAGGCCAGGTTGAAGTCATTAGACCCCTCTTGGGATGTGGTCTGGCTTGAGCTGGTGAAGCTGGAGCTGCTCAGATTGGATGTGGGGGGCCTGGAGATGGTGCAGCTGAATGTGGAGGAACTGGGTCTGGAGGAGCTGGAGCTGGCTGCAGCTCTGTCATCCTCATACCCCACAGTACGGGACTCCAGCAGCCTCTGGGCCTCCTCGCTGCATCGCTCCACAATGCTATGGATGATGCCATGGACCAGCTGTGCTGTATGTCCCTGAAGGCAGTCCTGCAGTCTCTGGACCATGAGCTCCCGATTCGGACCGAGGATGCAGAGGCAGTGCAGGATGATGCTCTCTACACTCATTGCCAGCCACCATTGCTCCCCATATATTGTTGCCAGCTCCTGGCGCAGCCAGGGCAGCACGGGATCCAGGAGGTGCTCTTGTCTTTTGAAAAGTTGCACCCAGACTTCAGGCAGGAGGCCGCCCACGGCCTCTGTCCCTGCAGCTCCCTGCTCAGCTGGGGACAGCATCCCCTGTGGAAAGGATGGAGGGCGTGCCACAGGGTGATGTGGCCTGCTTTCAGCCAGGAGGTCAGGAGCTCCACCTGCCTGGCTGCTGGCATCTGGCGTCTCGTCAAGGGTTTTGAAGGCAAACTCTATACAGTCGTCTTCTGCCTGCACAGAAAACCTTATACTCTCCATTGGTGTTCTGCAACAGGGGCACGATGGTTTCATCTTTGCACAACGCAGGATGCAGCCCAGGCAGAACTGGTGGTGACAGGGCATCACATAAGTGATGTCACTTTGAGTGTTGTGGCAGATGGGGCAACTCCACTCTGCCTGTGTGGCCATGTTCGCTTGTTGCGGCAGGTTGGGGAGAGCTGATGATGAGGAGACACTCCCTTCGCTGGTGCAACACTGTGAAAAATGGAGAGAGGCCATGGTCACTCACTGCCCTGTGGAAGGGAGGGCAAGATGGAATTCCCAGGCCCCTTGAGAAGGAATCCTCCCAGCTCCCTAACCTCATCACCTGCCCCACAGCCACCCCGGGGGACGGTTCCCCGCACGGCTCACCTGCGCTGCTGCAAGCACAGCCCGCGGTGCCCGGCTGCCTGATCCAGGCAGGGCCGGGGAAACACAGGCGATGGCTCTGGGATGGACACCGAGAGCTGCCGGCGGCAACCCCCGAAGCACCACCCAGCACCAGGAGAAGCCTCAGACCTCGCAGGCACGCTCGGCAGGAGGCCAGGCACGAGCCAGACTGGCCCAGGCTCTGCCGGTGCCCGAAGATAAGCAGTGAGGGATGTGAGGTCACAGACCATCGCTGGCGGATGTCACAATGGGTGACGCTGGGTGACGCCAGCTTCCAGAACACGGTGATGTCACAGCGGGCCTTCCGCCCCCACAGGCGCACAGCATCAGGAGAGAAAAGAAAACAGCGTTTCTTGTTTTCATCTTCTACCTTCCTGTGTTCCTCCAGCTTGGACCCCTGTGACCTGCAGCCCTGGCTGTGTGTCTCGTCCCCGCTCCTGACGCCCCGCACAGGTCTCCTGCGAGGGGGAGCGTGGTGGGACCAGTCAGCGTGGCCTGCCCACAGCTGGGTGACGCCTCCCGCAGCTGGCTGCCTTTCGCTGTGCAGTGCCAGGATCTGCAGGGAGGAGCTGGGCGCTCGGTGGGCAGCCCTGGGCCAAAGTCTCCCAGCCTGCTGGGTTGTGCCCCCACCCACAGGGAGAAGCCTAAAGGGGCACTTTGCTCCAGCCCCATCCACTCCCGCTGGCACTCGCCCACAGTGCCGGGTCCCTCTCTGCTTCCCACGTTTGCCACCCTTCTGGTAGCCCCCCCCAGACAGGTGCCACCCACGGTGGGGCACAGGAATCAGGGACAGGCACCAGAAGAGAGAGAAAGACGCACCCCGAGCCTGTGTCAGGGAAACAGGAATTTATATCCTTGCCCTTGAACACGGAGGTGCTGGAGACAGGCTAGTGCCGCCGGTGAGGCCGCCTCTTGCAGGGCTGGGGAGAGTCCTGGGGGCCAGAGGCCCTCCTCTTTGCGGGGGGCTGGGGCCTCTTAAATGAGTGATCCCTGTCCCGGCTGGGAGTGGAGGGCCTGCAGCAGCTGCCCTGGGCAGAGGGACCAGCCACCACCTCTGCCTGCCCCGGCTCCTCCTGGGGCTGCTCCTGCCCTGCAGGGACAGGCGCAGGTGAGCGGTGGCCAGGACGCCCACGGAGGGCAGACTCTGATGTACCGGCTGCCTCCTCCCGATGGGAGCCTGCAGAGCTGCTGGAGGAGGCCAGGTTGAAGTCATTAGACCCCTCTTGGGATGTGGTCTGGCTTGAGCTGGTGAAGCTGGAGCTGCTCAGATTGGATGTGGGGGGCCTGGAGATGGTGCAGCTGAATGTGGAGGAACTGGGTCTGGAGGAGCTGGAGCTGGCTGCAGCTCTGTCATCCTCATACCCCACAGTACGGGACTCCAGCAGCCTCTGGGCCTCCTCGCTGCATCGCTCCACAATGCTATGGATGATGCCATGGACCAGCTGTGCTGTATGTCCCTGAAGGCAGTCCTGCAGTCTCTGGACCATGAGCTCCCGATTCGGACCGAGGATGCAGAGGCAGTGCAGGATGATGCTCTCTACACTCATTGCCAGCCACCATTGCTCCCCATATATTGTTGCCAGCTCCTGGCGCAGCCAGGGCAGCACGGGATCCAGGAGGTGCTCTTGTCTTTTGAAAAGTTGCACCCAGACTTCAGGCAGGAGGCCGCCCACGGCCTCTGTCCCTGCAGCTCCCTGCTCAGCTGGGGACAGCATCCCCTGTGGAAAGGATGGAGGGCGTGCCACAGGGTGATGTGGCCTGCTTTCAGCCAGGAGGTCAGGAGCTCCACCTGCCTGGCTGCTGGCATCTGGCGTCTCGTCAAGGGTTTTGAAGGCAAACTCTATACAGTCGTCTTCTGCCTGCACAGAAAACCTTATACTCTCCATTGGTGTTCTGCAACAGGGGCACGATGGTTTCATCTTTGCACAACGCAGGATGCAGCCCAGGCAGAACTGGTGGTGACAGGGCATCACATAAGTGATGTCACTTTGAGTGTTGTGGCAGATGGGGCAACTCCACTCTGCCTGTGTGGCCATGTTCGCTTGTTGCGGCAGGTTGGGGAGAGCTGATGATGAGGAGACACTCCCTTCGCTGGTGCAACACTGTGAAAAATGGAGAGAGGCCATGGTCACTCACTGCCCTGTGGAAGGGAGGGCAAGATGGAATTCCCAGGCCCCTTGAGAAGGAATCCTCCCAGCTCCCTAACCTCATCACCTGCCCCACAGCCACCCCGGGGGACGGTTCCCCGCACGGCTCACCTGCGCTGCTGCAAGCACAGCCCGCGGTGCCCGGCTGCCTGATCCAGGCAGGGCCGGGGAAACACAGGCGATGGCTCTGGGATGGACACCGAGAGCTGCCGGCGGCAACCCCCGAAGCACCACCCAGCACCAGGAGAAGCCTCAGACCTCGCAGGCACGCTCGGCAGGAGGCCAGGCACGAGCCAGACTGGCCCAGGCTCTGCCGGTGCCCGAAGATAAGCAGTGAGGGATGTGAGGTCACAGACCATCGCTGGCGGATGTCACAATGGGTGACGCTGGGTGACGCCAGCTTCCAGAACACGGTGATGTCACAGCGGGCCTTCCGCCCCCACAGGCGCACAGCATCAGGAGAGAAAAGAAAACAGCGTTTCTTGTTTTCATCTTCTACCTTCCTGTGTTCCTCCAGCTTGGACCCCTGTGACCTGCAGCCCTGGCTGTGTGTCTCGTCCCCGCTCCTGACGCCCCGCACAGGTCTCCTGCGAGGGGGAGCGTGGTGGGACCAGTCAGCGTGGCCTGCCCACAGCTGGGTGACGCCTCCCGCAGCTGGCTGCCTTTCGCTGTGCAGTGCCAGGATCTGCAGGGAGGAGCTGGGCGCTCGGTGGGCAGCCCTGGGCCAAAGTCTCCCAGCCTGCTGGGTTGTGCCCCCACCCACAGGGAGAAGCCTAAAGGGGCACTTTGCTCCAGCCCCATCCACTCCCGCTGGCACTCGCCCACAGTGCCGGGTCCCTCTCTGCTTCCCACGTTTGCCACCCTTCTGGTAGCCCCCCCCAGACAGGTGCCACCCACGGTGGGGCACAGGAATCAGGGACAGGCACCAGAAGAGAGAGAAAGACGCACCCCGAGCCTGTGTCAGGGAAACAGGAATTTATATCCTTGCCCTTGAACACGGAGGTGCTGGAGACAGGCTAGTGCCGCCGGTGAGGCCGCCTCTTGCAGGGCTGGGGAGAGTCCTGGGGGCCAGAGGCCCTCCTCTTTGCGGGGGGCTGGGGCCTCTTAAATGAGTGATCCCTGTCCCGGCTGGGAGTGGAGGGCCTGCAGCAGCTGCCCTGGGCAGAGGGACCAGCCACCACCTCTGCCTGCCCCGGCTCCTCCTGGGGCTGCTCCTGCCCTGCAGGGACAGGCGCAGGTGAGCGGTGGCCAGGACGCCCACGGAGGGCAGACTCTGATGTACCGGCTGCCTCCTCCCGATGGGAGCCTGCAGAGCTGCTGGAGGAGGCCAGGTTGAAGTCATTAGACCCCTCTTGGGATGTGGTCTGGCTTGAGCTGGTGAAGCTGGAGCTGCTCAGATTGGATGTGGGGGGCCTGGAGATGGTGCAGCTGAATGTGGAGGAACTGGGTCTGGAGGAGCTGGAGCTGGCTGCAGCTCTGTCATCCTCATACCCCACAGTACGGGACTCCAGCAGCCTCTGGGCCTGCTCGCTGCATCGCTCCACAATGCTATGGATGATGCCATGGACCAGCTGTGCTGTATGTCCCTGAAGGCAGTCCTGCAGTCTCTGGACCATGAGCTCCCGATTCGGACCGAGGATGCAGAGGCAGTGCAGGATGATGCTCTCTACACTCATTGCCAGCCACCATTGCTCCCCATATATTGTTGCCAGCTCCTGGCGCAGCCAGGGCAGCACGGGATCCAGGAGGTGCTCTTGTCTTTTGAAAAGTTGCACCCAGACTTCAGGCAGGAGGCCGCCCACGGCCTCTGTCCCTGCAGCTCCCTGCTCAGCTGGGGACAGCATCCCCTGTGGAAAGGATGGAGGGCGTGCCACAGGGTGATGTGGCCTGCTTTCAGCCAGGAGGTCAGGAGCTCCACCTGCCTGGCTGCTGGCATCTGGCGTCTCGTCAAGGGTTTTGAAGGCAAACTCTATACAGTCGTCTTCTGCCTGCACAGAAAACCTTATACTCTCCATTGGTGTTCTGCAACAGGGGCACGATGGTTTCATCTTTGCACAACGCAGGATGCAGCCCAGGCAGAACTGGTGGTGACAGGGCATCACATAAGTGATGTCACTTTGAGTGTTGTGGCAGATGGGGCAACTCCACTCTGCCTGTGTGGCCATGTTCGCTTGTTGCGGCAGGTTGGGGAGAGCTGATGATGAGGAGACACTCCCTTCGCTGGTGCAACACTGTGAAAAATGGAGAGAGGCCATGGTCACTCACTGCCCTGTGGAAGGGAGGGCAAGATGGAATTCCCAGGCCCCTTGAGAAGGAATCCTCCCAGCTCCCTAACCTCATCACCTGCCCCACAGCCACCCCGGGGGACGGTTCCCCGCACGGCTCACCTGCGCTGCTGCAAGCACAGCCCGCGGTGCCCGGCTGCCTGATCCAGGCAGGGCCGGGGAAACACAGGCGATGGCTCTGGGATGGACACCGAGAGCTGCCGGCGGCAACCCCCGAAGCACCACCCAGCACCAGGAGAAGCCTCAGACCTCGCAGGCACGCTCGGCAGGAGGCCAGGCACGAGCCAGACTGGCCCAGGCTCTGCCGGTGCCCGAAGATAAGCAGTGAGGGATGTGAGGTCACAGACCATCGCTGGCGGATGTCACAATGGGTGACGCTGGGTGACGCCAGCTTCCAGAACACGGTGATGTCACAGCGGGCCTTCCGCCCCCACAGGCGCACAGCATCAGGAGAGAAAAGAAAACAGCGTTTCTTGTTTTCATCTTCTACCTTCCTGTGTTCCTCCAGCTTGGACCCCTGTGACCTGCAGCCCTGGCTGTGTGTCTCGTCCCCGCTCCTGACGCCCCGCACAGGTCTCCTGCGAGGGGGAGCGTGGTGGGACCAGTCAGCGTGGCCTGCCCACAGCTGGGTGACGCCTCCCGCAGCTGGCTGCCTTTCGCTGTGCAGTGCCAGGATCTGCAGGGAGGAGCTGGGCGCTCGGTGGGCAGCCCTGGGCCAAAGTCTCCCAGCCTGCTGGGTTGTGCCCCCACCCACAGGGAGAAGCCTAAAGGGGCACTTTGCTCCAGCCCCATCCACTCCCGCTGGCACTCGCCCACAGTGCCGGGTCCCTCTCTGCTTCCCACGTTTGCCACCCTTCTGGTAGCCCCCCCCAGACAGGTGCCACCCACGGTGGGGCACAGGAATCAGGGACAGGCACCAGAAGAGAGAGAAAGACGCACCCAGAGCCTGTGTCAGGGAAACAGGAATTTATATCCTTGCCCTTGAACACGGAGGTGCTGGAGACAGGCTAGTGCCGCCGGTGAGGCCGCCTCTTGCAGGGCTGGGGAGAGTCCTGGGGGCCAGAGGCCCTCCTCTTTGCGGGGGGCTGGGGCCTCTTAAATGAGTGATCCCTGTCCCGGCTGGGAGTGGAGGGCCTGCAGCAGCTGCCCTGGGCAGAGGGACCAGCCACCACCTCTGCCTGCCCCGGCTCCTCCTGGGGCTGCTCCTGCCCTGCAGGGACAGGCGCAGGTGAGCGGTGGCCAGGACGCCCACGGAGGGCAGACTCTGATGTACCGGCTGCCTCCTCCCGATGGGAGCCTGCAGAGCTGCTGGAGGAGGCCAGGTTGAAGTCATTAGACCCCTCTTGGGATGTGGTCTGGCTTGAGCTGGTGAAGCTGGAGCTGCTCAGATTGGATGTGGGGGGCCTGGAGATGGTGCAGCTGAATGTGGAGGAACTGGGTCTGGAGGAGCTGGAGCTGGCTGCAGCTCTGTCATCCTCATACCCCACAGTACGGGACTCCAGCAGCCTCTGGGCCTGCTCGCTGCATCGCTCCACAATGCTATGGATGATGCCATGGACCAGCTGTGCTGTATGTCCCTGAAGGCAGTCCTGCAGTCTCTGGACCATGAGCTCCCGATTCGGACCGAGGATGCAGAGGCAGTGCAGGATGATGCTCTCTACACTCATTGCCAGCCACCATTGCTCCCCATATATTGTTGCCAGCTCCTGGCGCAGCCAGGGCAGCACGGGATCCAGGAGGTGCTCTTGTCTTTTGAAAAGTTGCACCCAGACTTCAGGCAGGAGGCCGCCCACGGCCTCTGTCCCTGCAGCTCCCTGCTCAGCTGGGGACAGCATCCCCTGTGGAAAGGATGGAGGGCGTGCCACAGGGTGATGTGGCCTGCTTTCAGCCAGGAGGTCAGGAGCTCCACCTGCCTGGCTGCTGGCATCTGGCGTCTCGTCAAGGGTTTTGAAGGCAAACTCTATATAGTCGTCTTCTGCCTGCACAGAAAACCTTATACTCTCCATTGGTGTTCTGCAACAGGGGCACGATGGTTTCATCTTTGCACAACGCAGGATGCAGCCCAGGCAGAACTGGTGGTGACAGGGCATCACATAAGTGATGTCACTTTGAGTGTTGTGGCAGATGGGGCAACTCCACTCTGCCTGTGTGGCCATGTTCGCTTGTTGCGGCAGGTTGGGGAGAGCTGATGATGAGGAGACACTCCCTTCGCTGGTGCAACACTGTGAAAAATGGAGAGAGGCCATGGTCACTCACTGCCCTGTGGAAGGGAGGGCAAGATGGAATTCCCAGGCCCCTTGAGAAGGAATCCTCCCAGCTCCCTAACCTCATCACCTGCCCCACAGCCACCCCGGGGGACGGTTCCCCGCACGGCTCACCTGCGCTGCTGCAAGCACAGCCCGCGGTGCCCGGCTGCCTGATCCAGGCAGGGCCGGGGAAACACAGGCGATGGCTCTGGGATGGACACCGAGAGCTGCCGGCGGCAACCCCCGAAGCACCACCCAGCACCAGGAGAAGCCTCAGACCTCGCAGGCACGCTCGGCAGGAGGCCAGGCACGAGCCAGACTGGCCCAGGCTCTGCCGGTGCCCGAAGATAAGCAGTGAGGGATGTGAGGTCACAGACCATCGCTGGCGGATGTCACAATGGGTGACGCTGGGTGACGCCAGCTTCCAGAACACGGTGATGTCACAGCGGGCCTTCCGCCCCCACAGGCGCACAGCATCAGGAGAGAAAAGAAAACAGCGTTTCTTGTTTTCATCTTCTACCTTCCTGTGTTCCTCCAGCTTGGACCCCTGTGACCTGCAGCCCTGGCTGTGTGTCTCGTCCCCGCTCCTGACGCCCCGCACAGGTCTCCTGCGAGGGGGAGCGTGGTGGGACCAGTCAGCGTGGCCTGCCCACAGCTGGGTGACGCCTCCCGCAGCTGGCTGCCTTTCGCTGTGCAGTGCCAGGATCTGCAGGGAGGAGCTGGGCGCTCGGTGGGCAGCCCTGGGCCAAAGTCTCCCAGCCTGCTGGGTTGTGCCCCCACCCACAGGGAGAAGCCTAAAGGGGCACTTTGCTCCAGCCCCATCCACTCCCGCTGGCACTCGCCCACAGTGCCGGGTCCCTCTCTGCTTCCCACGTTTGCCACCCTTCTGGTAGCCCCCCCCAGACAGGTGCCACCCACGGTGGGGCACAGGAATCAGGGACAGGCACCAGAAGAGAGAGAAAGACGCACCCAGAGCCTGTGTCAGGGAAACAGGAATTTATATCCTTGCCCTTGAACATGGAGGTGCTGGAGACAGGCTAGTGCCGCCGGTGAGGCCGCCTCTTGCAGGGCTGGGGAGAGTCCTGGGGGCCAGAGGCCCTCCTCTTTGCGGGGGGCTGGGGCCTCTTAAATGAGTGATCCCTGTCCCGGCTGGGAGTGGAGGGCCTGCAGCAGCTGCCCTGGGCAGAGGGACCAGCCACCACCTCTGCCTGCCCCGGCTCCTCCTGGGGCTGCTCCTGCCCTGCAGGGACAGGCGCAGGTGAGCGGTGGCCAGGACGCCCACGGAGGGCAGACTCTGATGTACCGGCTGCCTCCTCCCGATGGGAGCCTGCAGAGCTGCTGGAGGAGGCCAGGTTGAAGTCATTAGACCCCTCTTGGGATGTGGTCTGGCTTGAGCTGGTGAAGCTGGAGCTGCTCAGATTGGATGTGGGGGGCCTGGAGATGGTGCAGCTGAATGTGGAGGAACTGGGTCTGGAGGAGCTGGAGCTGGCTGCAGCTCTGTCATCCTCATACCCCACAGTACGGGACTCCAGCAGCCTCTGGGCCTCCTCGCTGCATCGCTCCACAATGCTATGGATGATGCCATGGACCAGCTGTGCTGTATGTCCCTGAAGGCAGTCCTGCAGTCTCTGGACCATGAGCTCCCGATTCGGACCGAGGATGCAGAGGCAGTGCAGGATGATGCTCTCTACACTCATTGCCAGCCACCATTGCTCCCCATATATTGTTGCCAGCTCCTGGCGCAGCCAGGGCAGCACGGGATCCAGGAGGTGCTCTTGTCTTTTGAAAAGTTGCACCCAGACTTCAGGCAGGAGGCCGCCCACGGCCTCTGTCCCTGCAGCTCCCTGCTCAGCTGGGGACAGCATCCCCTGTGGAAAGGATGGAGGGCGTGCCACAGGGTGATGTGGCCTGCTTTCAGCCAGGAGGTCAGGAGCTCCACCTGCCTGGCTGCTGGCATCTGGCGTCTCGTCAAGGGTTTTGAAGGCAAACTCTATACAGTCGTCTTCTGCCTGCACAGAAAACCTTATACTCTCCATTGGTGTTCTGCAACAGGGGCACGATGGTTTCATCTTTGCACAACGCAGGATGCAGCCCAGGCAGAACTGGTGGTGACAGGGCATCACATAAGTGATGTCACTTTGAGTGTTGTGGCAGATGGGGCAACTCCACTCTGCCTGTGTGGCCATGTTCGCTTGTTGCGGCAGGTTGGGGAGAGCTGATGATGAGGAGACACTCCCTTCGCTGGTGCAACACTGTGAAAAATGGAGAGAGGCCATGGTCACTCACTGCCCTGTGGAAGGGAGGGCAAGATGGAATTCCCAGGCCCCTTGAGAAGGAATCCTCCCAGCTCCCTAACCTCATCACCTGCCCCACAGCCACCCCGGGGGACGGTTCCCCGCACGGCTCACCTGCGCTGCTGCAAGCACAGCCCGCGGTGCCCGGCTGCCTGATCCAGGCAGGGCCGGGGAAACACAGGCGATGGCTCTGGGATGGACACCGAGAGCTGCCGGCGGCAACCCCCGAAGCACCACCCAGCACCAGGAGAAGCCTCAGACCTCGCAGGCACGCTCGGCAGGAGGCCAGGCACGAGCCAGACTGGCCCAGGCTCTGCCGGTGCCCGAAGATAAGCAGTGAGGGATGTGAGGTCACAGACCATCGCTGGCGGATGTCACAATGGGTGACGCTGGGTGACGCCAGCTTCCAGAACACGGTGATGTCACAGCGGGCCTTCCGCCCCCACAGGCGCACAGCATCAGGAGAGAAAAGAAAACAGCGTTTCTTGTTTTCATCTTCTACCTTCCTGTGTTCCTCCAGCTTGGACCCCTGTGACCTGCAGCCCTGGCTGTGTGTCTCGTCCCCGCTCCTGACGCCCCGCACAGGTCTCCTGCGAGGGGGAGCGTGGTGGGACCAGTCAGCGTGGCCTGCCCACAGCTGGGTGACGCCTCCCGCAGCTGGCTGCCTTTCGCTGTGCAGTGCCAGGATCTGCAGGGAGGAGCTGGGCGCTCGGTGGGCAGCCCTGGGCCAAAGTCTCCCAGCCTGCTGGGTTGTGCCCCCACCCACAGGGAGAAGCCTAAAGGGGCACTTTGCTCCAGCCCCATCCACTCCCGCTGGCACTCGCCCACAGTGCCGGGTCCCTCTCTGCTTCCCACGTTTGCCACCCTTCTGGTAGCCCCCCCCAGACAGGTGCCACCCACGGTGGGGCACAGGAATCAGGGACAGGCACCAGAAGAGAGAGAAAGACGCACCCAGAGCCTGTGTCAGGGAAACAGGAATTTATATCCTTGCCCTTGAACATGGAGGTGCTGGAGACAGGCTAGTGCCGCCGGTGAGGCCGCCTCTTGCAGGGCTGGGGAGAGTCCTGGGGGCCAGAGGCCCTCCTCTTTGCGGGGGGCTGGGGCCTCTTAAATGAGTGATCCCTGTCCCGGCTGGGAGTGGAGGGCCTGCAGCAGCTGCCCTGGGCAGAGGGACCAGCCACCACCTCTGCCTGCCCCGGCTCCTCCTGGGGCTGCTCCTGCCCTGCAGGGACAGGCGCAGGTGAGCGGTGGCCAGGACGCCCACGGAGGGCAGACTCTGATGTACCGGCTGCCTCCTCCCGATGGGAGCCTGCAGAGCTGCTGGAGGAGGCCAGGTTGAAGTCATTAGACCCCTCTTGGGATGTGGTCTGGCTTGAGCTGGTGAAGCTGGAGCTGCTCAGATTGGATGTGGGGGGCCTGGAGATGGTGCAGCTGAATGTGGAGGAACTGGGTCTGGAGGAGCTGGAGCTGGCTGCAGCTCTGTCATCCTCATACCCCACAGTACGGGACTCCAGCAGCCTCTGGGCCTCCTCGCTGCATCGCTCCACAATGCTATGGATGATGCCATGGACCAGCTGTGCTGTATGTCCCTGAAGGCAGTCCTGCAGTCTCTGGACCATGAGCTCCCGATTCGGACCGAGGATGCAGAGGCAGTGCAGGATGATGCTCTCTACACTCATTGCCAGCCACCATTGCTCCCCATATATTGTTGCCAGCTCCTGGCGCAGCCAGGGCAGCACGGGATCCAGGAGGTGCTCTTGTCTTTTGAAAAGTTGCACCCAGACTTCAGGCAGGAGGCCGCCCACGGCCTCTGTCCCTGCAGCTCCCTGCTCAGCTGGGGACAGCATCCCCTGTGGAAAGGATGGAGGGCGTGCCACAGGGTGATGTGGCCTGCTTTCAGCCAGGAGGTCAGGAGCTCCACCTGCCTGGCTGCTGGCATCTGGCGTCTCGTCAAGGGTTTTGAAGGCAAACTCTATACAGTCGTCTTCTGCCTGCACAGAAAACCTTATACTCTCCATTGGTGTTCTGCAACAGGGGCACGATGGTTTCATCTTTGCACAACGCAGGATGCAGCCCAGGCAGAACTGGTGGTGACAGGGCATCACATAAGTGATGTCACTTTGAGTGTTGTGGCAGATGGGGCAACTCCACTCTGCCTGTGTGGCCATGTTCGCTTGTTGCGGCAGGTTGGGGAGAGCTGATGATGAGGAGACACTCCCTTCGCTGGTGCAACACTGTGAAAAATGGAGAGAGGCCATGGTCACTCACTGCCCTGTGGAAGGGAGGGCAAGATGGAATTCCCAGGCCCCTTGAGAAGGAATCCTCCCAGCTCCCTAACCTCATCACCTGCCCCACAGCCACCCCGGGGGACGGTTCCCCGCACGGCTCACCTGCGCTGCTGCAAGCACAGCCCGCGGTGCCCGGCTGCCTGATCCAGGCAGGGCCGGGGAAACACAGGCGATGGCTCTGGGATGGACACCGAGAGCTGCCGGCGGCAACCCCCGAAGCACCACCCAGCACCAGGAGAAGCCTCAGACCTCGCAGGCACGCTCGGCAGGAGGCCAGGCACGAGCCAGACTGGCCCAGGCTCTGCCGGTGCCCGAAGATAAGCAGTGAGGGATGTGAGGTCACAGACCATCGCTGGCGGATGTCACAATGGGTGACGCTGGGTGACGCCAGCTTCCAGAACACGGTGATGTCACAGCGGGCCTTCCGCCCCCACAGGCGCACAGCATCAGGAGAGAAAAGAAAACAGCGTTTCTTGTTTTCATCTTCTACCTTCCTGTGTTCCTCCAGCTTGGACCCCTGTGACCTGCAGCCCTGGCTGTGTGTCTCGTCCCCGCTCCTGACGCCCCGCACAGGTCTCCTGCGAGGGGGAGCGTGGTGGGACCAGTCAGCGTGGCCTGCCCACAGCTGGGTGACGCCTCCCGCAGCTGGCTGCCTTTCGCTGTGCAGTGCCAGGATCTGCAGGGAGGAGCTGGGCGCTCGGTGGGCAGCCCTGGGCCAAAGTCTCCCAGCCTGCTGGGTTGTGCCCCCACCCACAGGGAGAAGCCTAAAGGGGCACTTTGCTCCAGCCCCATCCACTCCCGCTGGCACTCGCCCACAGTGCCGGGTCCCTCTCTGCTTCCCACGTTTGCCACCCTTCTGGTAGCCCCCCCCAGACAGGTGCCACCCACGGTGGGGCACAGGAATCAGGGACAGGCACCAGAAGAGAGAGAAAGACGCACCCAGAGCCTGTGTCAGGGAAACAGGAATTTATATCCTTGCCCTTGAACATGGAGGTGCTGGAGACAGGCTAGTGCCGCCGGTGAGGCCGCCTCTTGCAGGGCTGGGGAGAGTCCTGGGGGCCAGAGGCCCTCCTCTTTGCGGGGGGCTGGGGCCTCTTAAATGAGTGATCCCTGTCCCGGCTGGGAGTGGAGGGCCTGCAGCAGCTGCCCTGGGCAGAGGGACCAGCCACCACCTCTGCCTGCCCCGGCTCCTCCTGGGGCTGCTCCTGCCCTGCAGGGACAGGCGCAGGTGAGCGGTGGCCAGGACGCCCACGGAGGGCAGACTCTGATGTACCGGCTGCCTCCTCCCGATGGGAGCCTGCAGAGCTGCTGGAGGAGGCCAGGTTGAAGTCATTAGACCCCTCTTGGGATGTGGTCTGGCTTGAGCTGGTGAAGCTGGAGCTGCTCAGATTGGATGTGGGGGGCCTGGAGATGGTGCAGCTGAATGTGGAGGAACTGGGTCTGGAGGAGCTGGAGCTGGCTGCAGCTCTGTCATCCTCATACCCCACAGTACGGGACTCCAGCAGCCTCTGGGCCTCCTCGCTGCATCGCTCCACAATGCTATGGATGATGCCATGGACCAGCTGTGCTGTATGTCCCTGAAGGCAGTCCTGCAGTCTCTGGACCATGAGCTCCCGATTCGGACCGAGGATGCAGAGGCAGTGCAGGATGATGCTCTCTACACTCATTGCCAGCCACCATTGCTCCCCATATATTGTTGCCAGCTCCTGGCGCAGCCAGGGCAGCACGGGATCCAGGAGGTGCTCTTGTCTTTTGAAAAGTTGCACCCAGACTTCAGGCAGGAGGCCGCCCACGGCCTCTGTCCCTGCAGCTCCCTGCTCAGCTGGGGACAGCATCCCCTGTGGAAAGGATGGAGGGCGTGCCACAGGGTGATGTGGCCTGCTTTCAGCCAGGAGGTCAGGAGCTCCACCTGCCTGGCTGCTGGCATCTGGCGTCTCGTCAAGGGTTTTGAAGGCAAACTCTATACAGTCGTCTTCTGCCTGCACAGAAAACCTTATACTCTCCATTGGTGTTCTGCAACAGGGGCACGATGGTTTCATCTTTGCACAACGCAGGATGCAGCCCAGGCAGAACTGGTGGTGACAGGGCATCACATAAGTGATGTCACTTTGAGTGTTGTGGCAGATGGGGCAACTCCACTCTGCCTGTGTGGCCATGTTCGCTTGTTGCGGCAGGTTGGGGAGAGCTGATGATGAGGAGACACTCCCTTCGCTGGTGCAACACTGTGAAAAATGGAGAGAGGCCATGGTCACTCACTGCCCTGTGGAAGGGAGGGCAAGATGGAATTCCCAGGCCCCTTGAGAAGGAATCCTCCCAGCTCCCTAACCTCATCACCTGCCCCACAGCCACCCCGGGGGACGGTTCCCCGCACGGCTCACCTGCGCTGCTGCAAGCACAGCCCGCGGTGCCCGGCTGCCTGATCCAGGCAGGGCCGGGGAAACACAGGCGATGGCTCTGGGATGGACACCGAGAGCTGCCGGCGGCAACCCCCGAAGCACCACCCAGCACCAGGAGAAGCCTCAGACCTCGCAGGCACGCTCGGCAGGAGGCCAGGCACGAGCCAGACTGGCCCAGGCTCTGCCGGTGCCCGAAGATAAGCAGTGAGGGATGTGAGGTCACAGACCATCGCTGGCGGATGTCACAATGGGTGACGCTGGGTGACGCCAGCTTCCAGAACACGGTGATGTCACAGCGGGCCTTCCGCCCCCACAGGCGCACAGCATCAGGAGAGAAAAGAAAACAGCGTTTCTTGTTTTCATCTTCTACCTTCCTGTGTTCCTCCAGCTTGGACCCCTGTGACCTGCAGCCCTGGCTGTGTGTCTCGTCCCCGCTCCTGACGCCCCGCACAGGTCTCCTGCGAGGGGGAGCGTGGTGGGACCAGTCAGCGTGGCCTGCCCACAGCTGGGTGACGCCTCCCGCAGCTGGCTGCCTTTCGCTGTGCAGTGCCAGGATCTGCAGGGAGGAGCTGGGCGCTCGGTGGGCAGCCCTGGGCCAAAGTCTCCCAGCCTGCTGGGTTGTGCCCCCACCCACAGGGAGAAGCCTAAAGGGGCACTTTGCTCCAGCCCCATCCACTCCCGCTGGCACTCGCCCACAGTGCCGGGTCCCTCTCTGCTTCCCACGTTTGCCACCCTTCTGGTAGCCCCCCCCAGACAGGTGCCACCCACGGTGGGGCACAGGAATCAGGGACAGGCACCAGAAGAGAGAGAAAGACGCACCCAGAGCCTGTGTCAGGGAAACAGGAATTTATATCCTTGCCCTTGAACATGGAGGTGCTGGAGACAGGCTAGTGCCGCCGGTGAGGCCGCCTCTTGCAGGGCTGGGGAGAGTCCTGGGGGCCAGAGGCCCTCCTCTTTGCGGGGGGCTGGGGCCTCTTAAATGAGTGATCCCTGTCCCGGCTGGGAGTGGAGGGCCTGCAGCAGCTGCCCTGGGCAGAGGGACCAGCCACCACCTCTGCCTGCCCCGGCTCCTCCTGGGGCTGCTCCTGCCCTGCAGGGACAGGCGCAGGTGAGCGGTGGCCAGGACGCCCACGGAGGGCAGACTCTGATGTACCGGCTGCCTCCTCCCGATGGGAGCCTGCAGAGCTGCTGGAGGAGGCCAGGTTGAAGTCATTAGACCCCTCTTGGGATGTGGTCTGGCTTGAGCTGGTGAAGCTGGAGCTGCTCAGATTGGATGTGGGGGGCCTGGAGATGGTGCAGCTGAATGTGGAGGAACTGGGTCTGGAGGAGCTGGAGCTGGCTGCAGCTCTGTCATCCTCATACCCCACAGTACGGGACTCCAGCAGCCTCTGGGCCTCCTCGCTGCATCGCTCCACAATGCTATGGATGATGCCATGGACCAGCTGTGCTGTATGTCCCTGAAGGCAGTCCTGCAGTCTCTGGACCATGAGCTCCCGATTCGGACCGAGGATGCAGAGGCAGTGCAGGATGATGCTCTCTACACTCATTGCCAGCCACCATTGCTCCCCATATATTGTTGCCAGCTCCTGGCGCAGCCAGGGCAGCACGGGATCCAGGAGGTGCTCTTGTCTTTTGAAAAGTTGCACCCAGACTTCAGGCAGGAGGCCGCCCACGGCCTCTGTCCCTGCAGCTCCCTGCTCAGCTGGGGACAGCATCCCCTGTGGAAAGGATGGAGGGCGTGCCACAGGGTGATGTGGCCTGCTTTCAGCCAGGAGGTCAGGAGCTCCACCTGCCTGGCTGCTGGCATCTGGCGTCTCGTCAAGGGTTTTGAAGGCAAACTCTATACAGTCGTCTTCTGCCTGCACAGAAAACCTTATACTCTCCATTGGTGTTCTGCAACAGGGGCACGATGGTTTCATCTTTGCACAACGCAGGATGCAGCCCAGGCAGAACTGGTGGTGACAGGGCATCACATAAGTGATGTCACTTTGAGTGTTGTGGCAGATGGGGCAACTCCACTCTGCCTGTGTGGCCATGTTCGCTTGTTGCGGCAGGTTGGGGAGAGCTGATGATGAGGAGACACTCCCTTCGCTGGTGCAACACTGTGAAAAATGGAGAGAGGCCATGGTCACTCACTGCCCTGTGGAAGGGAGGGCAAGATGGAATTCCCAGGCCCCTTGAGAAGGAATCCTCCCAGCTCCCTAACCTCATCACCTGCCCCACAGCCACCCCGGGGGACGGTTCCCCGCACGGCTCACCTGCGCTGCTGCAAGCACAGCCCGCGGTGCCCGGCTGCCTGATCCAGGCAGGGCCGGGGAAACACAGGCGATGGCTCTGGGATGGACACCGAGAGCTGCCGGCGGCAACCCCCGAAGCACCACCCAGCACCAGGAGAAGCCTCAGACCTCGCAGGCACGCTCGGCAGGAGGCCAGGCACGAGCCAGACTGGCCCAGGCTCTGCCGGTGCCCGAAGATAAGCAGTGAGGGATGTGAGGTCACAGACCATCGCTGGCGGATGTCACAATGGGTGACGCTGGGTGACGCCAGCTTCCAGAACACGGTGATGTCACAGCGGGCCTTCCGCCCCCACAGGCGCACAGCATCAGGAGAGAAAAGAAAACAGCGTTTCTTGTTTTCATCTTCTACCTTCCTGTGTTCCTCCAGCTTGGACCCCTGTGACCTGCAGCCCTGGCTGTGTGTCTCGTCCCCGCTCCTGACGCCCCGCACAGGTCTCCTGCGAGGGGGAGCGTGGTGGGACCAGTCAACGTGGCCTGCCCACAGCTGGGTGACGCCTCCCGCAGCTGGCTGCCTTTCGCTGTGCAGTGCCAGGATCTGCAGGGAGGAGCTGGGCGCTCGGTGGGCAGCCCTGGGCCAAAGTCTCCCAGCCTGCTGGGTTGTGCCCCCACCCACAGGGAGAAGCCTAAAGGGGCACTTTGCTCCAGCCCCATCCACTCCCGCTGGCACTCGCCCACAGTGCCGGGTCCCTCTCTGCTTCCCACGTTTGCCACCCTTCTGGTAGCCCCCCCCAGACAGGTGCCACCCACGGTGGGGCACAGGAATCAGGGACAGGCACCAGAAGAGAGAGAAAGACGCACCCAGAGCCTGTGTCAGGGAAACAGGAATTTATATCCTTGCCCTTGAACATGGAGGTGCTGGAGACAGGCTAGTGCCGCCGGTGAGGCCGCCTCTTGCAGGGCTGGGGAGAGTCCTGGGGGCCAGAGGCCCTCCTCTTTGCGGGGGGCTGGGGCCTCTTAAATGAGTGATCCCTGTCCCGGCTGGGAGTGGAGGGCCTGCAGCAGCTGCCCTGGGCAGAGGGACCAGCCACCACCTCTGCCTGCCCCGGCTCCTCCTGGGGCTGCTCCTGCCCTGCAGGGACAGGCGCAGGTGAGCGGTGGCCAGGACGCCCACGGAGGGCAGACTCTGATGTACCGGCTGCCTCCTCCCGATGGGAGCCTGCAGAGCTGCTGGAGGAGGCCAGGTTGAAGTCATTAGACCCCTCTTGGGATGTGGTCTGGCTTGAGCTGGTGAAGCTGGAGCTGCTCAGATTGGATGTGGGGGGCCTGGAGATGGTGCAGCTGAATGTGGAGGAACTGGGTCTGGAGGAGCTGGAGCTGGCTGCAGCTCTGTCATCCTCATACCCCACAGTACGGGACTCCAGCAGCCTCTGGGCCTCCTCGCTGCATCGCTCCACAATGCTATGGATGATGCCATGGACCAGCTGTGCTGTATGTCCCTGAAGGCAGTCCTGCAGTCTCTGGACCATGAGCTCCCGATTCGGACTGAGGATGCAGAGGCAGTGCAGGATGATGCTCTCTACACTCATTGCCAGCCACCATTGCTCCCCATATATTGTTGCCAGCTCCTGGCGCAGCCAGGGCAGCACGGGATCCAGGAGGTGCTCTTGTCTTTTGAAAAGTTGCACCCAGACTTCAGGCAGGAGGCCGCCCACGGCCTCTGTCCCTGCAGCTCCCTGCTCAGCTGGGGACAGCATCCCCTGTGGAAAGGATGGAGGGCGTGCCACAGGGTGATGTGGCCTGCTTTCAGCCAGGAGGTCAGGAGCTCCACCTGCCTGGCTGCTGGCATCTGGCGTCTCGTCAAGGGTTTTGAAGGCAAACTCTATACAGTCGTCTTCTGCCTGCACAGAAAACCTTATACTCTCCATTGGTGTTCTGCAACAGGGGCACGATGTGACTGCATCACAGTCCACAGCTCGGTGATGTCACAGTTGCCTGTCTGCTCCTATGATGCTCACAGAGGTAGCACTCTGCCTGGCTCTGGGACCTGTGCAGATGAAAAACACAATCATGGCCATATTCCATATATTTAAATACTAGCAGCTCTTCTATGGCTTCAACGTGCTTGATGGAAACACAAGTTTTCTACAGAGGACATGGCTGAAACCTGATAGATGGGAAGCCTCCAGTAATATTTACTGCCTGAGAAGCCACATATAGGAAGCTGAAAAACAAAGGCACAGTTTGCATTTGAATACGCCCTGGGTATTGCAGAAGCACTGATGTCACTTTCAGAGATTTGTCGAGAGTTGCTCACTGCAGGAATCTGACAACCAAAAAGCTTTTCACTGAGTCTCTTTTCCTAGTCATCATCCTGTATTTTTTTACTCCATTTCAATTCCACTTTATCATTTTGGGATGACATGTGGGGGAAAGGGTGACCGTAATGGGTTCAGGGGCCAGAGCTGGGGGGTAGGGTATACATATAACATAGTGAGAGGCTGAGGAGATCAGTCTTTCTTGACTGGAAATTGTATTCAAGCACGCAGAAAAGCTTGTGGATGACTGGAGCAAATGGCAAGTCCACTCATCAAAACACCAATAATTTTTAAGTTTAAGGTCATTCACAGGCCTGTATCACTTTGTCCTTCATCCAGTACAATCTTACACAGCTCTTTAAAACACCATTCAGTGAAGACTTCTTTTGAAAGGAGTGGAAAAACTGCCCTTCCTTTCTTTGGGAGTAGAACTATCCATGGGCACCTGTGATGCTTAAGATTTCTAAATAACACTACAATATTTTTAAACAGAATTTCTATTAACAAGGACATTGTTTTGCTGCCAGCTACTTGGCTGTATTCTCATACTATACCTAAAAGAAAACTCTGCTTTTCTGCTTCTAATTCATCTCTTCAGCCCCAGACACACGTAAGTGTAGTTTAGTTCAGATGTTAGTACTTAGGAACACAAACACCATTTGCTGTGATCTAGAATGTATTTCTTTTTGGTAGGGCTTAAAAAAACAAACCAGGAACAAATTTAAATAAAACAGAAATAGGAAATTACATTCCTACTAGTACTACTAGACAGATTAACAGCTCACATAATAGCACAAATTATTGGAATTTGGAAATGTGTCACTTTCTGTCAAGCTTCTGTACGACACTCGGTAGTGAGGAGTTCAGTTAAAAGACTAGATAAGGTAATGGTTCACAAAAAGCAGACAGCTCGATACGGAAGGACATCTTCCAACTGGGCCAAGTATTAAAATAGATTTCAAAGGTTACAAGAACTGAAGCTGTTACTGTTCTCTTCTATGTAGATAACTTCCATGGAGTGTTGATAAAGTGAAATGCTGAGCTCCAAGACAGCTGCAGGCAGATTTCATGAGGTTTTGGAACTGCCCTGCAAATGGTCTGATGTATGGTGAATAAAACTGAATGTTGACAAATGGACAGTAATACACATCAGGTTTTTAAAAACCCAAACATGCAGGGGTACACATGAATGAACAAGGATTCATCATTGTGGCCATCCTGGAACATGAGGAAATAATGGTGGAATTCTTGTTACCAAGCAAACCATACATTATAAACCTACATAACCAAGTTGGTGTGAGGTATTTGATAGCTCAGGTGAAGAGCTAGAATGCCAGCACACATAACCTCACTGCAGGAGCTTGTAACAAACAGAGCTCTCACATGCTTGGAATATTTTAAACCTATTCACCGAAGGCCAGATGCTGTTTTCCCATCACTGAAATTTAGCTTTATGTGTGCATTTAGAAAGCTGATAGCGACCTCCCCATGCTACTTAGGAGCTGCTGGCTTTGCTGCTGTACTCACAAGGGGTGGACCTACTGTGCCCCACAAAAGAACCGTCATCTATGGTCATGTTTCTTCCTCCAAGTGCTAAGGTCCATTGGCTAAGTTCTGTATCACAAGTTATTTGGAAGGTTTCTCCAGTCTAATAGGGCAATTTTTATAGCCAGAGGAGTTTTCAGAAAACCATACAGGTAAATAATTAATTCCTAACTCATGATTCTCACCATTATAATATGGAAAGATATGCAAGATGCATAGTGTTAAACCATCTGAGAAGGAATCCCAAAGGCGCTAGTTTCAGCTTTATTTTAGGCCTTCACATTACTTAACTTCACATCACTTAACAAGAAACTAGTCATATAGAATGTGCCTGATTTGTTTGGCTGGGGAAGGCAAAAGAAGTTGGTGATCTTACTCATAAGGTTCTCAGCATGAGCTGAAAACAGTGGCTAACTTTGCTCAGGCCAGCGTTCCCCCACCCAGCAAGCTGAAGCATTTAACCTATGTTTTTACAGCTTTAGGTGGTCTTGTTACATATCTGCTATTAGTTAGAATTAGCAACCACATTTGATTATATAGAAATACATTTAATCTTATAGAGTTATTTTAATAGGAATATAAAATTATAAGAAACATTTTAGTGGAGCTTTGTATTTACACAACGACTGACAGCTACTACGAAATCCTTTATACATCCCTGTACCAAGGCTGAAAGAATAGGTCAGAATCACCTAGTAGGAATGATTAGAACTTAGATAACAGACTTAAGATTCAAGATGATTGGATACAGTATTTACGTATTTACATAGGAGAATGCATTGAGATGTCAAAATGTAGAATTAATGGGAACTGGGGACAGTCAACTGGAAAAACCCGTAAATACCTGCCAAGAAACAGTTACCTTAAGTAAAAGGTAATTCCGGCAGGGGGAGAACACGACCACCGACTCATGTACCACCGACCCAAATAGTACCCCAGACCCATTTCTAGATCTTTCAAACCTTTACTGCGCAGAATCAGATATGGGAGGAGAGTATGTTGATGATTTTCAGGAAATATTATGTTTATGCATGAATACTTAATGAATATGCATGAATAAGTTCTATAAATGGTGTATGATTTTGAAGCTTGGTGCGCGTTGATCGTGAGAGGACTCGCTCACGCACCCGGCCATCAATAAAGAAATGTCTGCTTATCTGCATCACACTGGTGTCGATAAGTTCTTCATTCCGAGATTTCGGTAACAGTCTCTGACGTGTTACCCAGGTAAATTTTCATCATGGTGGAAGTGGAATAAAATAAACATGCTGACCACTGAATCAGAGTTGCTGAATATGTGCTATCCTTCAGCAACATTCTGTTACAGTATTCATTCCTATGGGATGTGTCTACCATACATTCAGCATTTGACATTTTCCCAATTCATATCATCAAGCAGACCTCTCTCCAGTCCTCCTCTGTATTGATCTGTGCTACCTGATGTATAACCAAACTTCACAAAATCAAGAATCACTGTGTAATTTACACTCCATGCCATGATTATCCTGACCAAATACAAGAAATAATGATATTTTACTAGTTTTGCTGTGGAGGTGTGCTGTGGAAGCACAACTTCAAGAGCATCAGAGAAAGTTTAGTGATTTACAAAAGTTGCTAGTCTTGGAATAGGAGTTACATGGCATATATCTAAATCTCGAAAAGAAGTTGTGCCTGAGTCCATAATTGCCAGAATTAGCTAATTCCACACTATACTTTGCTTCCTTTTCTAAGCAGAGGTATGTGACAGTGTGACCCTGTCACCCCTTTCTTAAGCCATAAGCACCAATGGGGATTGTGATGGCTGCATCCAGCTTACTCTGGACTTTTGGAGATGGATGGCAACACGGTAGCCAAGAGCTGTCTGGAATGGTGACCATCCTGTTGGTGTGCAAATATGATTGTAAGTCAATTATCTTGCTTTACAAACAGTGGACAGCCTAAGGCCTGTTGAACTCTCCCGCACAGCTGCAGGCTGCACACCAGAATTTCCCATTAAGCAGGGATGCCTCTCAAGGTTACTGCTTGAGTAACCGCAACAGATTCTCGGTAAGTGATTAATATCATGCTAAACTCTGAACTCTTAGCCAGGTGATATAAAGGAC
Organism: Falco cherrug; assembly: GCF_023634085.1. Taxonomy (NCBI): domain Eukaryota; kingdom Metazoa; phylum Chordata; class Aves; order Falconiformes; family Falconidae; genus Falco; species Falco cherrug. Next base: position 75,656,926 of record NC_073720.1, on the reverse strand, counting down.
ATATAATCCATTAGACATAAAATACTGACCGAGTCTGGGACTAGGATTGGATCCAACCACACCTAGACCCCCGCCTCTGAGGAAGGAGCCCCTTTTCAAACCTGACAACTTAATGGGAGGGTTTGCCTGACAGTTTTGTCTGACCTTGTCCTCTATGCAGCAAATAATCAAGTGTACCTTGCCATTGAATCTTGTTAAACCACACACATTTACCGCTGAACTTTGTCAACTCACTGTTCTTTACCAATAAAGTATATAGTTGCTTCTCTCTTAAAGTGAAGTGCATGATTCCACCCACAACAAGGTACCCATCAAGGGAAGTTCTTTCCTATTTTTCATAACCAAGTTCATAGATTTATGATTTCAGGTATATCAATTAGCCCTGATAATACAATTTCAGGGTATGTTTGAGGCACACTGAGGATTCTGCTGAGATCAGGAAAGTAATTTCACCAGCCCTAAGTCAACTGCCAAACTGCCAAATCAGAGTCTGTCCAGTTTTCTGGTAACAACTTTTTCTTGGGAAACAACACCAAATATTTTGTGCCTGTAAATCTTAAACCCAATATAATATGTTGCTCTGCCAATCATGAAGTAACCAGATTACCTAGGATATACCCAAATCCTCTGTAAGCCCTGAGAAAATACCAAGTTAATTTCAATCATGGTGTCATATTCTAAACTTCAAAATGTATTTGCACACAACTCTTGTAAGCCCCTATGAAACAAAGCATTTAAGTGTATGCCTCTTAAGCAAGGCAGCAAACATACCAGGGCATTTGAACTCCTATTTAGCTCTGCTCAGCCAGAATCAAGAATGCAATGTTGAATTAGGATTTTGAATTTAATGTACAATCCTTCTGTGGCTGGTTCTTAGCAGTGGGACACATTCCCCAGAGAGAGCCTGCATTACCTTCCACTCCTACACTCAATAGCCTATCTCTGAAAACTAGTGGAAGTATTGTCAACACCCCTGACAGTCTCAGACCACTAATCATTATTATAATAAATACTGTCAAAGGTGTGTCTTTCATGAAGTGCTGCTACCCATTACAAGAGTAACTGCTCGTGTCTTTTTAAAAGCGAACCAAGTATTTGCATAAAGTTTACATAAAAATTGAAGGATTAGTTCAGTTCACCCGTTGGCACATTTAATGTATGCTGTGTAGGCATGTTGGTTATTTTGCTCCCTGGCTGTTTTAAAGAACTTTGAAATGCACAGAGCAAGTGCAGATTATTGGAGTGAGGCATATTTCCCTGTGTTATTGATGGAAATACGCAGTTAGTGTTGACCTTAAAATATTTGAAAGTACACTGAAATATTTCCAACTCTTTCTTATAGAAAAACTATAGTATTCCATTGCAATAACAGACTAAATAGAACACCAAGCAAGTAAATAATCTGACTACATTAGCATACCGTGGTTGGTGTAGCAAAAACACTTCAGCTATGGAAACTATTAGAGAAAAATTATTTCTTCTCTCTTGTTGAAATACACATGTACAGCACTTTATGTTTCATATTGGGTTTGTGTGGCAAGGTTTTGGTAGCAGGAGATCTACAGAGGTGGCTTCTGTGAGAAGCTGCTAGAAGTTTCCTCCATGTTTGATAGAGCCAATGTCAACAGGCTCCAGGATATACCCACCAACAGCCAAGACTGAACCCAAAAGTGAGGGTGGTAGCACCTCTGGGATAACATATAACAAAGGAGAAAAAAAACCGCTGTGCAATGACAGCCAGAGGAAAGAAGTAAAACCACACAAGAGAAGGAACTCTGCAGACACAAAGGTCAGTGAAGAAGGAGAAGGAGAAGGTGTTCCAGGCATGGGACCAGAGATTCCCCTGCAGCCTGTGGTGAAGACCATGGTGAGGCAGGCTGTTCCCCCTGCAACCCATGGAGGTCCACAGTGGAGCAGATATCCATGTGTAGCCTGTGGAAGATCCCATGCCAGAGCAGGCAGATGCCCAAAGGAGGCTGTGACTCATGGGAAGCCTGTGCTGGAGAACACTACTCGCAGTACCCGTGGCCCTGTGGAGAGAGAAGCCCATACTGGAGCAGGTTGCTGGCAGGGTTTGTGACCCCCACAGGCAACCCAGGCTGGACCAGTCTGTTCCTGAAGGACTGCACCCTATGGAAAGGACCCATGCTGGACCAGTTTGTGAAGAATTGCAGCCCATGGGAAGAAGTCCACGTAGGAGAAGTTTGTGGAGGACTGACTGTCTCCCCTGGGAAGGAACCCATGCTGGAGCAAGGGAAGACTGGGAAGAGTCCTCCCCTTGTGGAGGAAAGAGCAGTAGAGACAATATGTGATGAACTGACCACAACCCCCGTTCCCTGTCCCACTGTGTTGCTCAGGGGGAGGAGGCAGAGAAATCAGGAGTGAAGTTGAGCCCAGGAAGAAGAGAGGGGTGGGGGAAAGGTATTTTAAGATTTTAGGGTTTTTCTCATTATCCTACTCTGATCTGATTGATAATAAAATTCATTTCCCCAAGCTGAGCCTGGTTTGCCCATGACAGTAAATGGTGAGTGATTTCCCTGTCCTTACCTTGACCCATGAGCCTTTTATTATATTTTCTCTTCCCTGCCCAGCTGAGGAGGGGAGCGATAGATCAGTGTGGTGGGCACCTGGGGTCCAGCCAGGGTCAACCTGCCACACATTTTCACCACCAAGTAGAATTTTGTCATTCTGCACAGTATCACTGCATGCTGCATATGGCTCTAAGCACACAAACCAGAACTGCAATGTTACTCTCTTTTTTTTGCCAGTTCATAGCCTTCCTCTTTCCATGTGTCATGATTATTTTTGTCAGGCATTGAAATATAAGTGGTTTCTTATTGTCCTAAGGCAGCTAAGGCATTTGAGGAAAAGAGTGGATTTACTTTTTGATTCAGAAACTTTCACATGCACTTTGCTATTCATTGAGCTGCCCTGCAGAACCAGCAAAAGCCCACAGAAACAGGACAAACTAACTCCTTGGCAATAAAGATAGTGACAGGGGCCAGCTTCATTCATCCCTGTGATCCTGATGCAAATCCACAGGGGTAGATCTGGTGCTATGGGATTCACATAGCAGCAGTAGCAAGACCTGCTTTTCTGCAGAAAGTAAGCTAATTAAGAAAGTACCTGTTAGAGACTGAGTAAAATACCTCTTCAAAAATTTAACATTACCACCATGTTTTCCTGTGAGGTTTTTGGGTTTTTTTATACACTTTAATGTAGGACTCTTAACAAAAACTTACTGTTCTTTTTGACAAGGGGATTCAGAAGGATAAATTCCACCTTAACAATTGACCCTATATGCTTTTGCAGCTCCAGTTTCAGAAAAAACAAACAAAAAAAACTAACAAAAAAAAATGTCTCCAAGAATGCAAATACAGAAGTCCTTAACACAAGACTTGATTTGTCACTAGCTATATTTGGAAATAATATGTTAATATACAGATCAAGACATCTCAGAAAATTCCCTGCATTCTGAGATAGATGATAAAAGTACCATGAAGAGATAAAGCCAATGTGAAATGGCACTCAAATTAAGAATGCTGAAATCTACTGCAATACAAACCTGAACAGGAAATACATTTATTAGCAAAGACTGAAGGAAAAAAAGTCTTACTAGTACTGCAAAGTTTATGCCTGACACCCACATGCTTAGATTAGGGGAAACTAATGTTTTCCCATGGAATTGAGAAGTAACAAATGTTGCCATCCTGCATGAAGATAAATATGTGATCTTTATAATTTTAAAAATAAGGTAAGATGTCTATAATAAAAATACCATTAGGTCTGGAAAAAAACTATTGCCTTTTCTTCTTATATCCCAAATACTAAAGGAGAAAGTCAAAGCTCTTTCAAAACAGACCAGATTTCAGGTTTTCCTCTTATCAAACAAAATGTCCCATCAAGACAGGAAGGATTCAGTTTTCAGTCCTTCCCCTCCCAGAATCAGAGAGCTCAGCAGAACTTGGAGGTGAGAGACTGGCACTGCAATGGTTTGTGGTAGGGAGGGGGCATGGTGGTGTTGCCAGCATCTCTGCTTTGGATCAGCCTGAGGCTGAAAAGAAACAGCTTTCAAACAAAATTTCATTGAAACCACTGCCGTCTTGTAAAAGCAGTTGTTTTATATGCATAGACATCTTTAATCAAAAATGTTTCTAAAAACTCCCAGTTAGTTTTCACCTCTAGTCAGCTTTAACAACAGGCTGGTGAATTGCAGTGTCCTGCAGGATATAGACTGCAGGCTACAGTACTGCAGCAGAAAGCAAAGCAGAACTGCTAAAGAAACAATCCAAAGAGAAACTCCCAGACTCTGTCTCTCATCATTCCATGGGTACATTCCATCTGTGGTCATTACTTTTACAACATGCCTGTCCATCAGCTTACTGGAGACTTCCACAGCAGATGCTTATCCTAGCTTGCCTACTGAGTAAATTACTGGAGGAACAGGGGGACTGAAAACTGATCTTCTTTGAAGTCCTAATAAATTTGTAAGATACTCTAATTTGTAACAGATAAATAGGAAGTACCTGAAAAAGAAACAGTTTAACTAACAGGTCTTGGGAGCTGGCCCTTCCTCTGTCACAGTGCTGGACTGGGTTAGATGAGCTCCAGACACGTCCCTCACCCTAAAGTATTTTCTGATTCTACAATAAATTTCAAACTACCGCTAGTTATGCTGCCCTCTTAGCATATAACTGCAGGTTCTCCAGTGTAAAACAACAGCTTTCAAAACTAAGTTTTCCTTCATAAAATGCCTAAGCACTTACTAAAGTGTTAGCAAAACTGAAAGAGAAACATTTGCTGAAAATTCGGGTATTTTTACACTGCATAAATGAGAGGCTTAGGGCTTATGCCTAAAGCTATTTTGTTGCCATTTTTAAACCTGAGTCCTGGGCATGACTACTCACTGAAGCCCAAGACTATACCTCACCCACAAATCTAAAATCAGAGCACAGAAATCTCATCTCAAACATGAATACGATGTGCTATAGACTAAGTGAGGTCAAGGTCAGGCAATTTAAGCAAGCGTAGATTCAAACTATTTCTGAAAACTATTGTCCTGCCTCTCTCCTTCCTACTCTTTTCCTGCACCAACAGTTGCACAGCTGACCTGGCTGACCTGCTGGAACCTGGTTAAAAATTTATTTTTCACTTTTTTTCTTTTTTAAATTATATTCAATTTTGACTGATGTTTTCTCTGATCTAGCTCAGCACATGGTCATAAACATTGAATGGAGGAGGGAAAATGGAAGCTGTAGAAATGAGTTCCCAAGTCAAAGAGGGAACAGAACTCTTACTCCCCTTACTGCACCAGACTTGTGTCCTGTCTATGCACTCTCCGTTTGCTGTTTTGTGCTTCTCTACCAGGAGCCTGAGCTGGACACTATTAACTCCTCTACCTGACCCCTATTTAAAATCCTTCATACAAGAGCCTGTCTCTTTACCCAGCAGCCACTCTGAGCACTTCTTGGCTGGTGAACCAGAAGATGCAGCAGTGTGATTGAATTGCATCACATCACTTGTCTTCCTTTGCTATTGCTACAGTGGATTGAGATATTCCTTTGTTTTCTTCCATCAGACAATTAAACAAATAAATAAAGTCACCGCCTTGAGGTTCTTGAGGCTGAGAACCAGATGCTTAAAAACTTAACTTTCCTTGGTCATTAGTATTTGACAGAAGTTTGATTTTATGTTGGGAGTGTATTCAGGGGTTTATTTAATATCAATATAAACATAAGGCGTAGCATCTGAACACATTTGAAATGTCCAAGCCCTTTTTTAAAATGAAAACACGACTACTGAGAACATTAAGTAGGTTTAGAACAAATGGCCCTAATGTTTATCCTATGTACTACATCAGGAAAACTTTACACTGATTTTTTCTCACACTAATAAGCTGGCTGTTTAGGTGTAAAACAAGTCAATCTTCATGGTGAACTCCAGTGTTTCCATAGGAGGAGCATGAAGTTGTATTTCTCAGGTTTGCAAAAGCCTGAAAATACAAAAAGCCTGAAACTAGAAACATGGTTTTTAAATGAGGGATTGAAGCCATTTGAATTTAAAGATTTGACATCTATGATGCATCATTCAGACCTAAGAAAAACAATGATCATAACAATGAAGGTATTGGGAAGAAAAAACACTGTTGGGCTTTGGGGTTTTTTTTGGTTAGCTTTTTTCCAAAATGAATGAAATGTTTGTCCTTTATTATTTTTTTTTAATGCATACTAGCACTGAAACAATGTCAGGGCTCTGAAGACTGGCTTGAAGTTCTCTCCTTTAAATGTCACTAGAGGTTATCACACCCCAGACTTCCTTTCACTGAATGAAAATGTGACCTTAAACAGTAATTTAAAGAGACTGCATTTACTGTAATAAAATTTTGTGATGCTTACATTTATCCCTGCATTTTAAGAATTCAGTGACACATTAAGAACCATATGAAACTGAATAAAGAAAGGGAAAAACTGGGTCACTGAGAGAGTAGGCCTTCGTTTTGATTCAAGGAAGCCATGTTCTCTGGTTTAAGTAAACCAAGGACTCCAAATAGATAATAATGATAGGAGAGTTGAAAACTTTTGGTGGAAACCTTAACAAACATCAAACCAGCTGTAGCATCTCTAAGTGAAATTAAAAAAATGTACATGAGGGAAGCACATGTAAACAGCCTTTAATGATATTTTCATTACAGTCATGTCCAACATGACATGGATTTTTTTTTTATTATTTGTTTAAGGGGGGGGGGGGGGGAGCCAAAACTAAAATTTTATGCAACCTGAACAAAAATGAAAGTATTTTAGCCTGTTTAGAAGCTATATGCTGCAGATTACTGACCTGACCCACACTGTGCGTCAGAAGACATCTGCCATCTATGATGAAGAACAGTATGAATCCTTTAAGTAAAATTCAGTTTCAAGTCTCCTTATGCAAAAGAATTCAAAGCTGGCTATTCTGAATCTAATATACCTAGTCAAATCAATGATTTAGTGAAAATCCAGAGATGAGATGCTTTCAGTTTCTCTTTCATTACTGGTCTATTTTGCATATTGTGAATACAAATTAGCAACGAGCCCAGAACTCTGCAACCCCAGTTATTAGCCATCAGGCCTTGGGCATTCTCTGGGAAAAGGTCATCATCTGTCTGGACACCCTCAATACAGAAGAGATATCAGTTTGGGTCTCTCCTTATCCTGTTTGCATGCACTGACTCCAGCTTCAAAACTGGGAGGTCGGGGGTAGGGGGGATGGTGTAGTTGTCAGTACCTTCAACTCACTTTCACATAGATTAACGTCAGTCAAACAAGCTCCCTTCCTTAATCACACAGTTCTAGCAATGCTCTCTGGTAAGATGGCAGTGTGAATATCATGCAAACAGTCACATCAAACTTGTTAAAAACTATGCAGCTTCTTTAAATGAAGGTTTGTGGTCCAAAGTAACTTATGTGCATCTCATGCAAATGTCATAGTGTCCTTTTAACTAGGGTTCTGGAGTTAAAAGAGGACTGTCCTTACTCTGCTGTTAACATCTTCCAAGTTTTAGAAGGAACAGGCTTTGAGCTAAAGTCTGCTGTTAAATCTGAAGATTTGTATGCTACCGTAACTAGTATGAATATGTGCTTCATCACAAGTAGGTTTCAGAGGTCTGTTTACACTTGCACTTTCCAACAGAGACTTTCCCCAGTAATGTGGCATCAACCCTTAAATTTGCCCTTGAAACTATGTGACAGTATATATGCCGCTGCCTGTGATTCTCCCCTCTGCCAGAATGTTTGCATGCAGATACCGATTGAACTACCTTGCATGTAATCTTTAGCTCCTGCCACAGCTATCTATTGACTTGATCACAGACTATAAACTATGCTTACTGCTAGAAAAGTTATAAGCGTAAGCAGCAGTTATACAATCTCTCCAAATATTTCAGCACCAAAAAAAGCAAAGCTCCAGAGAAAAGCCAAGACCTGAAAGTACATCAGCTCTCTGACTTTATCAGAGAACTGTCAATTCTACCAGGGTCTCCTCCTCTCTGTGCAGCACCAATTCCCTGTCTCCTTGGGGTACAGCTACGCTTTGCCGTATTTGAGCTCCTGTAAGAACACAACCAGAGCCAGAATACTCAACATAAAACTTCCCTTCCCTAGGTCTTCTTAAAATTTTAATTCTACTGGAGAAAATCCTTGTAGAAGAGAATGCTCCCAAGTGATTTTGTTAAGTACTAGAAACTTGCCTGGATAATCTTCCTCATTAGAAGATGCTTCTTACTCTCTTAACATTCATGCCACTGCTCTAGCTGCTAACTCACTCCCATTGCGACATTATCTAGGTACACCTGGGATACTCTGTATGTGCAGAGAGGCAGGTAGAGGCCCAGTGTCCTGGCTTATAGTTTCACTGTGCTGCTGTGTGAAGAATGGCTTGCTAGCCAGTTTACTGTGAAATCTTTCTTAATTCAAGTGAGGTTAAAGTAAAATGCAAACAAAAGTATCATAACATTCAGTATAGAGAACAGCTACAGAGACTGAAGTGAAGAAACGAAGGAAAAAGCACTTTTAAATTACTTATGGTTAAATTAAACCAGAAGTGGTCTTCCTCCTGCACCAGCAGACTGACAGCATTTTTCCTAAAGCATATTTTGCTGGAGAATCTGTTTACTTGTTAAAAAGAGTCTGTTTCTTATGGCACATTCTGGCCTTTGGAAGACTTGTAGGGCTGAGACAGACCAGATCGTTCTTTCCAAAACTTGGTCATTCCTTCCTGTTCATGAAATGACCTGTCTTTTCCTATCACCTGAAACATTTTCACTTTCTTTCAGGAGTCTCTTTCAGTTCAGTTGTCACTTTCTGCATTTGTTTGGTTAATTAACAACTCTCTCACTTAACAAATGAAAATCTCTCCTTTTGGTAACCTACTCTAGCTCTTCTTCTATGAAATGTCTTCTCTGCTGGCGTCTTATAAATTTCTCTGTAATGACAACAGATTTGGGGCGATCCTGACCAACACCTTGCATTTAAGCATGCTGTATGCAGCAGGTACTCCCCGGCTCTTCTGTCTTTGGAGATCCACACCTTATTTTCTTTTACAGAAGGAAAAGCTGGTAAAATATTACTGATGAGGGCACTAATGGTTACCTTCCAAAGGGTTCAAATTCACCCAATCAGAAGATCAGCGTAATTAAAGTTAAGTTCTCGTTAGTGTCTTTCATTTTTACCTCTCATTGCCTGTGTCCCATCACATAGAGTTTTAATTACTTGGCTTTTTCTTATGAATGATCTGAACTTCAGGTGCATCTGAAGACATTGTATTTCTATGGAAATATGACAAATTTAACTGTAAGAGGAGCACAATATCAGTCTTGAAGAATCTCACTTTTTATGCCCTCTGGCTCTCAGCTAATTACTGTTCTTTTCCTACATTCCTCTCCCAGTTTTGAAAAGGAATAGACTTCACAGCGCACTGAGTAATTAGAAGGAAGCAGAGGGTCACAAAAAGGTGATTTCAAATATGCCAGCATGCCCTTTTAAAGTTCTGTGGTGTGGCCTGAGACAAACTCCAGAGAGATTATTAGGCATCAGCAGCTGAAGAAGGGGGAAAAACAATTCCCCCAAACAAGAATTAAGTAAGAAGCAAAAAGGCTGTAAAAATAAACATGCTGTAGCTTCTCCTACCAACCACACTGGTCAATTCTGTATCAATGTGCAGACTGCTGCTAGATAATTCATACAAGCTCACAATCAAGGAAGGGAAATTCTGCACTAAAAATTATACTAGTTCTGAATTTCTGCTGAGGACGTTCAGAGAAATTAACAGTGGGCAGACCTAGCCACTGCACATTCATCCACCAGAGAAAGATAATTCCTTCAGCAAAGCGCTACTGCCAGCTCTGACGTATCTGGAGCCAGTTTCAGCCGTTTTGGAGTAATTAGGGCCATTTCAGAGCAGCCCTCTTTCACTCTTGTGGCTGCTCATTTGCACAGACAGCAGCTGAGCATCTTGCAGCCCAGGTGAGAAAAGAAGACAAGTGCAAGTGAAGTGGGTTCTGCTGGTGATAGACTCATACTGAACCCCAGAGAACTGCTCTGGGGCAAAAGTGGCATCTGCATACCTCAGGCAAGCCTGGAACACAAGTAAATACAGTGAGGGGAAGGGGTGCTACCAGTTAAAGCTGGTGCAAGAATTTAAAAGGAAGTTTTTAGGTGAGAGTTATTAAATGAGGAAAGAATTACGCTTAAGAATTCTGAATCTCGATAAAACCAGATCCGTATTTTCAGCACAGCAGGACCTTTCGGAAAGAAAAGCATTTGCGTGGCATTTCATGAAGAATCCAGTCTGCTTTATTACAAAAGGTTTTCAAGAACTATTTGCCCAACAACAGGTTAGCTCTAGTTTAACATATCTCACCATCTGCCATCTCGTGATTGTCCCATGATGTCAGAAAAATAATGGCAGGGTTGGAGGGGAGGAAGCTCAGCAATCAAGTTTTATCAAATTACTCTTTTTCTTTCACCATTTCCTTCTCCTATTCTTTCTATCCCTGGTAAAATTAAAGATGTTTATATTCTCATAGCTGCTGCTCAGCACATCCTAATCTACAATGTGCTGTTGAGAGTTTTAGTATAAGTCATTTAAAAACTTTAAAAATTAGAGAACATGATGAGATTCTCCAGCTTAATCCTCAGAAGAAGAGGTCACAAGCACTACAGCTCTGCTCTGAAGTTTTCCCAATGAATAGCTCTTTGACCTCTTGGCCTCTTCAGGTTTCCTTTTTATCACGACAGAGATGATACATACAGTCTGCTTGTTTTCACTATGGGCTGTGCCACTTTCTGAAAGCAAAGCAGAGCAAAGCAGAACCCTTTAAAAAGAGAGTAAACACACCTTCTTCATTTTTCTCAGGAAGAAATAGAGCTTGTTCAGAGCAAGCACCATACCGCAAAGTGTGGCAGTCACATGGGAGAGAAAGTCACCACAGCTCTGGGAACCTGCAGGTCCCAGACATACAGCATAACACTGTGACACAGGAAACCATGAACATGGAACCAAGCCTCACAGATTAAGGAAAATCCATCTCCCTTGGACTGCAGTCAATTACCTAGGGTTTACTACAGCTCTCAAGCCTTACTCCAAATGTGGAAGCAAGAGACTCCTAAAGACACAGTGGGCAAGTACCAGTGAGGTGGAAATAGCTTTTGAGTTTGTTCTGAATTAATTACTTAAGAGTTTCCTCTATTCACAAAGCAAACTGTAAGTAATGCCTCATCTGTATTTAAAGAGTGGTCTTTGGGGTGAGGTCACTAGGGGAGACAGTCTAGACAAATCTATCTCTGTGACAAACTACGCGAGGCCCACCATCGCCACAGCAGAACATTGCTATGGCAGGAAACTCACACCGTCACCACAGCGAATTATATCACCACTGCCACAGAAGAGATTTAAGGCAAGAAGATAACACCACTGCCACCACAGAGATTTAGGAGACCGACTGATGCCATGGAGCAACGAGGGAGGCTGATCCTGCAAGACTTAACCAAACCTCTGTGCATGTGCCCAGACCTGGGGTCAGGGGGGTCAAGGTGCCCAAAGGCCCCTGAGGAATGTTGGGCACACATACACCATTGCTGGGTGGAAGGTGTGGTTAAGCAGAACAGCTTCTAACGACTCTATAAAAAACGAACTAACATGGGATGGAGCGTTCCCCCACCGAACTTGGAAACGAATTGGACTGTCGGGACACTGCAGCTCTGGGGTGGTAGCTATTGCTGTAACTCTTGCCCTCTTTCCTTCTTTCTTTCCTTCCTTTCTCTCTCTTTATCTCTTGCCCTCTCTCTCTCCCTTTGCATTTGCAGATTTATTGTTGGGCAAATAAAGTTCCTTGGCTCCTGACTTCGTTTTGAGTCTTAATTCTGTTCCCAAAAATACAAACAGAACCACACTCCGGTCTCAGACTGGCATGCCACAATCTCAAAACTGTTGCCAACCTGAAGTCCCACCAGTATTTTTCTGAGAACTGAACCCAGTTCCTCCAGGTACCCAGACCTGAGAAGGACTTGATATCTAGTTCCATAGAGGCCTTCATCAGTGTAGCTACTGGTTTTACTAGGGCAATGACAACGCAAATGTTGATATACTCCTTTCAGACTTCATTTTCTAAAACTCAGTTTACTCATCTAAATGAAAATAATGAGACTTACTAATTACACAGAACTCAAAGCACTCCAGAACAGAGAAAGAATGTGATTTCTGTTTTCTTTGTAATGCAATAAAACAGTACTGCCCATGCTTGGCTAAATTGTAAACCGCTCATTTTCAAATGTAAGCTTTGGTTATTACTCTGCTAGCTGAATTGATACTCACAGATACCCCCGTGTTATTTCTCCGCCCAAACATAATCTTAAATCCCAGCTCACAGCCACATAAGAGCTACACTGATTTCAGCAATCACAAAGAATAATTGCAGATAATTGACTGACAATGGGTACTTGCATCAGGAAAAAGAGTATTCTACAAAAAGGTTTTGTTGCATCCATTAGATGAGCTGTCTTTATAGAATTCCTTGGTTTTATCTACTAAGATTTCAAAATGTACTAACTTTAATCCTCCTTCAAATCTTACATGTATGACTTTAGTTTTAATGGATTTATTCACTGAGTTCTGAGTTTTGAGTGCTCTAAACAGGCTCAACTAAATTATTTGGGTTTTTTTTTTAATAAATGTATATGATACACTGCAAGTATGCAGTTTGTTTTCTTCAAATGATACTGTTTGTTTCAATATATTATGAACTAGATTTTTTTCCTTGCTTTGCTATTTCTGTTTGTCTTTTATGGATATAGCTGATTAAACTTTAATAACTTAAGGATAGTCTTTACATTCTCCCTGTTGATCCTTAGGTTTGATATGTTTCACATTTTAATTTACTTCCAGGCTGCAGAGAAATTGAATGTGTGCTTCAGAATTGTCTTCTAGCATTTTCCATGCTTTTTATATTTGTATTACCACTAATTATTAACAGCTTTTAAAAAGAGGAATTGGACATATCTCTGTTTTTTATTTTCTCAATTGCAGGAATCATAAAAAATCTTCCTTTCATTACTCTTGGGAAGAGCATCTTTCTTACTTTACGAGCTCTGTACTAAACCATTCCTTTAGTCCAGAAGAAAAACTTAATTATATTAACTCTGACCTGACAACATGCAGGCACTTCTCTGCTGTCTTCCAAGCGATTCACTGAACAATCATCATCTGAGGGCCATTAACAGCCAAGTGACAACCAGCCAAGTCAGCACTTCTTAAAGGTCAAAATTTTGGTATAGCTCTAATCAAAGCTGAGACTTTCAGTACTGCATACAGGGTTTTCATTTCCAGCCACCGGCATTCAGTGTGCTAAATATCTCTGGATAAACTAGTATGGACTGATTCCAAGTGCACCGACCTGCATGTCCATCCCTCCCATCTGTCTGTACAGCCGGGGAAGCTGTGAAGCTTACCTGCTCCTCAAGAAAGACCCTCTTTTGCCTGTAAAATCAAAGAGGTGTTCAAACACCACAGCAGCATTTCAATTGTTCTGTGCTCAGCAGCTTCTAATCCAGTCCCTGAGAGCCACAGCGTGAACGTTATGTGGCACAGGTCCCTCTCTTCAGAGTAGTCTGCTGAGTCTCTGTAAGGACATCTAAACCCTATAGTTTGGGGAAGCGCTGAAGGCCTTCCTGCTCACTTGCATATCACAAGGGGTTTCTCCACCATCCTCATTGCTAACAGCTTCCATACGTAAAGATCATTTGTCATATTGTAGAAGCAGCAGCTTGTGTGTGACTGTATTTATAGATTAAAAGATTTTTGGGGCTGGGGGAATTAAGTAGATTACCTCAGATTTCCTTCATCTCAGAAGTCATCCACTTGCTTCTGGCATGATCCCAGAAGTAGTTTACGATTGATGAAGGCCCAACTTCAGACAAGCATCCAGGCCTTTTCACTTAAAGTAATGTTTTGGAAACACACATATTAGTAAAGCATAGCTACATGAAACTTGGATTGTTTGCTGTGATGTCCTCGTTACCAGAGACAGGCCAGGCACATATGATCTCATCTCTGAATGAAACCTGGAAGTAGTAAACATCACTAAGGGGATCAGGTACAACAGCTACATATTCTGTTCATGGAATCACAATAGCCTGAAGGAAGAAAGTGAAAACTGGGGAGTTACCTCGAGAAGAAAAAATATCTCCTTTCTCCTACATCCTCATTAGCCTCACTCAGATCACTAGGTCCAGGCTGTAGCTTGTCACCTTGGATTTTTTTTTTTTTTTTTTTTTTAATATGGCTACCCTTCTGACAAATGGTTTCTGGACTTGGACAGCTCAATCTCTGCATGCTCAGTAGCTGCCATGGCACAGGCAAGTCCATGGCAAAATTCAACAGACCAATTAGAAAGTAAATCATCATCGCATATCTGGGATACTTCCACTGACAGAGGGCTTCAAAAGAATAGGTGGATCCCCTCTCAGTTATTGACCTCTCAAAAAGGCCTCATAAGAAACCATAAGCATACAGAAAGAACGAACTTTGGGTTCTGAGTTTCTAGCCAGCTTTACATCTTGGTCTTAGGCATAGGGGGGGAAAAGTTTTTCGCACAAAAAGTTTCGCACAATTTAAGAATCCCACTATCTTAAAAAAAAACTGATTCAAATGTGATGTTTTTTCTAACATGTTTCAAGAAAACATGAAAGAAATGAAAGCAAAAAAACCCAGCAGTCCTCCAAAAAGAGCCCGTTAAATTGAACAGTTTAAGATAACAGAATACATAAGGCTGGATCAGCTGGTCATGGAAACCTTGAGGAAAGTTATCAAATTGAAAGCAAAAATCAAAGGAAATGATGATGAGGAAATGACTGCAAACCAGTAACGAGAGCCATTTGGTCTGGAATGACCTTCAGGAGCTGCTTTTAAACAGCCCTGACCCATATGTCCCACAGATCACATTAGCAGACAGTGCTAAACTCTGCTACCATTACTAAAACCAGTCCAAGAGTCACTAGCATCACAACAGAATTTTCTCTCGTGGGCAGATGATTTGAGCCAAAAAAACCACCTGTTTGCTCATAAGAAGCAAGTGCTCACCTCATTTGCAACTTGGTCCTTCAATAATTCACATTCAGCCCCCAAGGGACTACACAATTAGAAGAAAATCACACTGAGGAACAAAACTTAACCAAAAACTTGCACACAACAATATGCAAAGGGGAAACAAAGTCAGATCTGGGAAGTGGAGCATGGTAGTTAAGGCAGCAATGTCATTTCAGACCATTAGTCTCCAAGGACAGAGGTCAGGCGCTGAAAGAGTTTTCTCTTCCCAACCGTGAAAATGCCTGAAATGTTGAGTAACTGATAAAAGAGCTAAGAGAGAGAAACGTCTGTAATTGGAAAGTGCAAAAGGTACATACTAGGAGTTGCTCCATCTGGCAGCCTGACACAGGAGAGGCTGCCACAACTTCATGCCCAAAGTCCAACAAGTAGCGAGGCTGAGCATGCATTCCCAGTAGGTACACATACAGAAGCATACCTATATAACACCTACATGCGTGCACATACAGCCAGACACACACACTAACATGGACAGGAAAGAGCCAGTCTGAGGGACAAGGGCAGGCTTTTGGAGGAAGTATTACCATCCCTTCACATATGGGGAAAAATGCACATTGTCAGTGAAGATGCTTTGCAGGATAATTTAGAAGCCAAAACCAAAGGGAAGTATACTGCTTTTTATATGCTGGCAAATCATTACCAAAGCAACGAGCAATTCATTTCCAGTTGAAAAACGGCATTTCCTGTGGAGTTTCCTTTACAAATTGAAAACCTTTACGGGCCATTGGGGCACAGGTTGTAACTACTGCATGGAAGACCACTGCACTTGCCTGTTGATGCCACTTAGATGACTTAGAAGAGAATTCAGTCCTTTTTAAAAAACTACAGATGTTGCACTGGCAGAGGGGCAGAGCAGGTGAAAAAATTCCATTGCATTAGTGTGCTCAGAAAATCTGGAGGACAAGGGGCATGAACAGCACAGGCTTGGTATCTTCTGAAAAGGACCGGTGGCTCAGACAAGCTGCAGGTTTCAGGTCTGTGATGCTGGTTTAATAGAAAAAAGATCCTGCAGCTGTCCAAGTGTAAGTACTAATTGAATTTTCAAATTTCCAGTAAGTTAAATTAAATTTCCAACTTATTTCCAGTAAGTACTAATTAAATTTCCAAATTCCTCAGAGAGCTTGCTAAGTAATGCCCAGGGTGTGAGGGAACTGTTGGTATACCCACCCCCACCTCTGCTCTCCAACACAGAAAGGACAGCCGTTACCTGCTGAAATGACCAACGATGATACAATGACTTCAAATGGAAACTGAATTGCTACACTCGCGCACTCCCTCTTGTTCCAGTCAGGGCTGTAACTTCACCTGTGTAAATCACAAGAGCCGGCTCAGCCCTGACGTGGCAAGGGGAGGATGTTTTCTCACCGACAACCTGACTTTGCCTCTTGTCTTGTTCACCTATTTTTTTGATTTATGCCACTTTGTCCTTGTAGGGAACTACCTGCAGTTTTCTTCTAGCTGGACTTTCAGGGGCTGCAGAGCAGCCTTCTATCAGGTGCACTGCTGGTGCATATCTCAGAGAAATTAATGTCAACCAGTGTCAGACCTACCACAAAACCTGTTATCTCAGCTATTGCAGGAACTGGCATCCAGGTTTCTTCCAGGCTGGCCATGTCCTCTATGACACACAGACCTCAAAACAGCACTTTTCATTGGATTTGCCCAATAAATGCAGGACAGACTTTCCTATGATGCCAATCTCTTACTTAACATAACAATCAAGTTTTTTACAGTGAAATGGCAGTTTCAGAATGACAGTCTGGCATCCCTTTCTTATAACACAGCAACCATTTGTTGGGGGGGGGGGGGGGGATGACTACAGAATCTTACATGTCTTACTGCAGTTTCAACTTCCAAGTCTTACTGCAGTTTCAACTTCCAAGTAAATATGATCCTAAAATACCAATGACAAAAAATACTACTGAGGAAAACACAAAGAAGACACCATGTCATAGTATGTAGACATCACTTTGCGCAATGTTTACTGACTTGTACAGAATGCTGAAACTTTATTCCCTGATGAGGAGTTAAAAGTGGTACATGTCTATTTATAGCACGCAGACACACACACAAAGAGAACCTATCAATCTGTACAGCGAAACTTTTGTCTCATTTTTCAGTCATCCTGAATACTTTTGGTTACGAAAAACAGAAATAGATGGCAAACTAATTAACTCATTGACTTAACTCTCCCATCCAAAATGTTGCCATCTTTTGGAAATAGCAGAGGACATGAATAGTCATCCATCATTGCAGAGCTCAAGGTACTGCACATGTTTTGGTTTGCACTTTGGTTGCTTTGGGTGGCTTTTTCTTTTACAAAAAAATCCCTATAAATGCAATACATAGAAATTATCTTCAGTTCCAGAAAGTTTATGTTTATTTTATGCTAATGTTTAATAATCTATTAAATAAAATGTGAGCTGATACTGTACTTATTGTCATAAGCACGTCATTAAACACACTTTTGGTCATGCTTAATGTAGTGGAAATTCTCTGCTAGAGGAGCATCTGTTGGCTTAAATTTTGCAATCCCCACTAGCCAGGCCATGCAAATAATATTCAGTTTGATGGTCAGACATAAAAATGGGAGAAAACACTCTGAGAGCTATAACAAAGTTATTCCTGAAAAAAATTTTGGAAAAGTTTAAATTAGATGTTGGAAAATTCAAAAGTTCCAAAATGCAATATCAAACTACCAGTTTTAAAATGTAGATGATTAATTGTATAGACAAAAATGGCAACAGCACTTTTATGCAGTTCAGTAAATAAATCTTTTTAATTTTCCCCAAGACAGTCATCCAGCTAAACAGTCACACTGTTTTTTAACAGGGACTTCACCAGAGTCATTCTTGTTCATCCAGGCCACAGAGTTAATTCCCCAGCTGCTCTCACTCTTTAAGTTACCCAGAAAAGAACTTCTGGAGTCTGAAGAAATCCTTCTGCTCTAATTGCAGCCCTCCAGCTCTGTGAGGAAGGAGTGGATATCCATAGGAGTGTCAGTACTCTAGCCAAAGCAGAAGCCTGCCTTACCTACAAATCACAGATGTACTAATCAGGACAATATTAACACAATCTCGTCTTGAACTTGAATACAGGTATATTAAAACGGTATAACAGTAGCATGTAAGTTTTTTGTAGTACTGTGAGCCAGACAATTTCAGATAAGGATGTGAGCAGTGTGATCATCCAAAAGGCTATCATGGGCGAAGTTACACAAGAAGGAGTGGGAAGACAAAAGAAATCAAAATAAACAAAAGAGTGAGCAGAAGAGAAACCTCCCTTGCGGAAACAGAGAGCAACAGCATAAACACAGGCATGAGGAAGGAGAACCTGAGAAGGAAAAAAAAGATTCAGTTTATTTCTGGTGTTTCTCCCTGAGGATCTCTCAAGCCTGTTCACCTTGACCTCAGGACAAGCAACAACCAGGGACTCCAGCCACGACTTCTCATATGGCATCAGCTCCATGATACTGTAAAATCCACAGCTAATTTAGAATGCAATTAAGTTAACAGTTTTGTATATGCACAGGTATTGACTAATGTGATGTGAAAACTGCCCATCAGCCCCAAGTGCACTGTTAATTAAATAATTCAATAAAATTTAAAACTGGTTGGATTTGTCCATTTTCTAAATGCTCCCACCGCAGCAATCCCTAATTTCCTGAATTACACAGATAAGTATATAGATACAGTTATACACACGTATTTCCTGTTGCAACAGCAACAGTATAAATAGAAGAACCAAGTCTATACAGACTCCTAGAAAAAGCACAACATTCTAAATTTAAGCTGGTCAAGTTGAAGTGGGTAACCCCGTAATATTATTAGGACATTATTAGAAATTTATTTTAGCCATAATTTAACTTTTAAAATCTACTTGAAAATCATGCTTCTTTTCTGACTTTTCATTTGATTTATTTTTTCACACCAGAGCTCTTGAGCAACCTTATGTACAGAAAAACAACTGCTGATTCAAAGAGCAAGACAAAAAACAAAACAGCTGCTCTACTGTAGAGCATCAGCGTTGTAAGTAACAACAGGCTTGTGACCTTTCCACCAGTTTTTGTTCTTGCTGCTCCAACCAAACTGGTATAAATATTTCACTTACCAAAAAATTAAGCCACAAAGATTTGTATGAAAAGAAGAGGATTACCCAGGTATTAAAAAAAAAAAAAAATATGCAAAAATGAGTTTCTAGAAAGGATGGGAAATGAGGAAACTAACAAGCAGAACATGAAGTGAGTTTGTGGCTAAGTACCTGAGGTATTTAGGGAAATGCTGCACAGGAAAAAAACCACTGCTGGCAAAGGCGAGGTGCAAACCTCCCCCGATGGCCTCACCCAGAAAAGGACACTTCCCCTCCCACAGCAGCAGCTCCTTTGTGGCCACCAGACACAGCACCACGGCAAACCCCTCTGTGACAAGCTGTGAGCACAGGGGACTGTTCTTCAAAAGGCATCTGACACGTAAGGTTGTTGGGAATTTGCTTTTACTTACGTCTTTGAAACTCTCCACTGAGGATCACAGCATTCTCTTGGGTTTCTGATCACACACATGGTTTAAAAGAGTCCTTCATGATACAGATAATGGAGACAGGAATTCACTGGTCTGCTGTCCCCAGCTGGACAAGTTTTGGCCTTCATCTAATGCCTAACATCAAGCCTCATTTGTCTGATCACTCCCATATGCCAAAGACTCAGTGTCCTTCTCCTCCAAATAGATCTTGACTCTGTGTTCCTTGTAATGATCAGTTTTCTCTAATGACTAAATGCATTGAAACAGTGATCCTTCCATTATAATATACAATGATACAGTACTGCAAGTAAGTAATAATTTATAGAAGACTTATGCCAACCTTCCTGCAATAAACTCATTTGCATGTTTCACCACAAAAATAAACAAAAAACAACCTAAACTTCCAACACCTTCTTGCAACTGGGCTCGATGTAAGGAAGGATGTAATTTTCAGAAACAGAGGTTTCAGGAGGTAAGCCTCAACACTGTCATTCACATTTAACAAGTCTTAATGTAGTATGAACTCCCTTGGGCAGCAAAAGCTCAAAATGAAAGCCACTCTGAATTAAGTTTAGCCACCTTTCCCATTACCATTAGACCAAAGGTTTCTTTCGTATGCAGTTTAATCCCATGACATTTTTTCAGGACATGTAATTCTTTCATGGACCTTCTGAAGTCTCTTCTGTTCCAGCCTTTCCGTCAGCTTACATTCTATCATCCGAGTGTGACCACCTCTCAGAAAAATAATTGTGACAATATTTCTCCCCCAGGTTCATTTCTCACTTACTTGAAATACTGAGGACCAGAGACTTTGAAGTTGGCAGGTTGATTTACTGCAGTTTAGGATTTGGCCCTACTGGTAACGGCAAAGTGCAGTCAGTGAAGCTGTTACAAATGGAACAGAATGATCTCAGTACGTCCCACTCCATAAATCAAGCAGTAACTCTCCATTTTCTCATTGCAGATGCCATTAGAAATCACTATTTGTACCAAAGGTATTCACTGTCCGTGAGGCTAACCTATCTGGACTGTCCCATGTTTCACAGGACACACTTTGGAGGCTCAGGTCGTGTCTGTTCCTCTGCCTCCTGCGCAGCTGAGCAGCCTCAAGCCC
The DNA here is from genome assembly GCF_023634085.1 of Falco cherrug. Classification (NCBI taxonomy): domain Eukaryota; kingdom Metazoa; phylum Chordata; class Aves; order Falconiformes; family Falconidae; genus Falco; species Falco cherrug. The sequence continues at coordinate 75,636,160 of NC_073720.1, read as the reverse complement.
CCAGCCAGCTTCCAACCTGGAGGCAGACCACTGGCTGTTCCTCACAGCAGAATGGTGACAGAATACCACCGTGTACCTCAACTGCACTGTCGAGCTATGCACTACAGCAAGCTTCCCATTCACCTCACCTCCAACAGAGAAACTGTTTCCTGTAGATTAATTTCACTCAGCCTTCAGCTTGTACATACTGTATTTTAGCAAGCTATGCTCATTCTGGCACAGTCTCGTAGCATTGGCCATGTAAGCTATCTGGGAAGTTCCAGTGCCTTCTTAATAAAATCTGGAATTTCAGGATGTCCTCTTTACAAAGACTGGTGTGGGAGGAGGAATTCTCCACTACAGCTATGTACTTGAGGAAGAGGTAACAACAATTCTTCCTTAACCGTTTTCATCCTTCAGTTTCCTGCTTGGCAAATGAGTGTAATATACACTCACCAAGCCTGACCTGTCATTGGAGGAAATAATGTCCTTTACTATCAACAGCAAATGCTGAATTTCTTAATGCTGTGTAAACTGCTCTTTACATTGGCTAACCCCACTGCTATGAAAGAGAGCTAGCAAATACTTGTCACTGGCTTTTATATGTCTCTGCCCATTTTGTAATGGGGAGCTCTAAACTTTGCTGTTGTTGGGAATAGAAACAGGAAGTTATATACACAGTAAATATCTGTACACACCCCAGTGAAGACGTTTTTGCCTGACAAAACATTGTCACTAAACCCCTATATGCATGTTTGACAAAAACAGCAAAAACTGAGCAGCTGTTACACAAATATGACCACAGTTATGTTATACTCACGTGCCATTAGTCCATGCCAGCCATATGAAACCTCCATTAATTTTCTCTATAAACAATTTAACATTAGCTCATATCAATAATCTACATCAGACACATTAGGACCCACTGTTGTGCTGCACTTGAACAGGATGACTCACAGCTCTCTCATGGAAGCCAGGCAAGCCCTGGAGCAATGCAGCCCTCCAGTTATTGCCATGTCAGGCTCATTGAGAACCTTTAATAGAGTATTGGCAATAAAACTTTCAAGCTTTAACTGATATGAATATTTTCTTCTCATTTATCTTTTCTCAGTCATAATGAGTTCAAACAGCTGGAGCAACACAGCAGCAAAAATGTTACCTCTAATACTTTATATACACACAATCAGGAACTAGAACACACAGTCTCAAATCTTAGAATACTAGCAGCTCTGCAGAAGAGGTTAGATTTCACAGAACCCCTGGGAGTTAAGTGAAAGTCATCTAGGAAAGAAAAAGTTAAGTATTCACTTCCACATATCAATGCAAATAACTTAAAAAGAAACACAGATGAGTTAGAAAGCTTGGCATTCAGAGTGGCAGTACGTCGAGGTGTTTCCAACTCATGGTAGGGTGACCGTAATAAGTAATTTTTTCAAGACAAACAGATGAAGTCACAGAACAGCTAATTCTAAAACCAGCTGTTCTGACATGCGGTCCTCACAATGGAGGTGCTTCAGACAGTGCAAGTGCACTTTTTTGAGTGGTCTCTGGACCCAGGTAAGCAGTTCTAGAAAGATGAAGCACAACACAGAAAATAGCAGCACCTGTTGCTGGCTACTTCACAGCACTGAGTATGCAGTTTGTGCAGACGCACTAGTGTGATCCAAAAGACCTTATTTTCAAAGAGATTTGGCATCCGTGGTATTCAAAATACCATGTTCCCACCAAGTGCTTAAACATCCTTGAAAATAGGCTCTTCACTGAAAATTTAACTTACAGATATTGAATGATTTTTTACTTTTATTTTACTATCAGCTTCTACTTAAAAGCATAGGTAGAAGCTCCAGACACATAGCATAGGATACTTTCTGAAGTGCATTTTGCAAACCCATAGCCAGCATAACACCTCGATGCTAACAGGAATGGGGACATCAACCAAGGAGCACACAGTGGGGTTCAACAAACAAGAGGAATGCAAACTGTTGTCACACTCTTCCTGTGAAAGCTGGCTACAAAAATTCACGGAACCTGCTGTATTGAAAATTCAGTTTGCTAAGAATCAAAATGTTTCGTGGGAATGATCTGATAAACATCAGATGTTGTCAGCATATTGAGCCCATTTTGTATCACAACAAAGCATTTCATTCTGAATGCTGTGACAACAGTTCTGAACCAAGTGTTGCAAACAATGCTTTGGTAAGGCCGTTTTTAGTTTCTTGACCTTTGAAATCATTTAATTTTAGAGCTTCCACTGCACAACACATTTCAAGCTTCCTTGTGTTCCAAATACTGATAACAAAGGATTCTTTCAGATTTCAGAAACCGCTGTGTGCTCTGAAGCCTGCCCGCTTTGTTCTCAAGAGACTGGTTCACTAATGGAAGAGGGAGGCAGCAGCCCATTAAATAAGATGCTTACGTGTGGCATTATTCCATTACACACGTACTGTGTTGGTGTTTTAACGAAGGGGACTTTATTGTGCTAGCTCTACCCCTGACAGCAGAGGACGTCCATGAGGCAGCAAATAAATTATTAGGAACAGGCAGGGTTGCACGTTTACTCAAACATTGCATTAAGCAACCCTCAAAATCCATTTTGCATGAGGAACCTATGCTGGCAACATCAGGTCTCTTTCTGCTCCATAGAAGCTGTGACCTTTTGAGCTTACAGTTCTAGTTCATCTGCATCTAATGCATCACTTGAGTCACAAAATGTGTTCGCTTATACACAGAGTGTTTCATTTATACCTCAGTACTAAACAAACGGTGACACCAGTAAAGTAACAGTAATGTAGAAGTTGCCTGTGAAACGAACGAGTAAAACAAGACATTTAGCTTGGCCACAGCCTCCTCTAAACCACTGCTGCCACAATAGCTAGACAGCACATCTCTCCACCCACCACCCCTGCAGCTCCACATGAAATTCGATTAGCCTGCTCTCCTCATAAACACGGAGATGTCAACGCCCAGGCAGAGAGACTGATTTTGTCATGGGATCTGGAAACTGCCAGTGCTAAACAGTGATGTCTCTGTGCTCTGCAGATCACTACTGAGAGCCTGAGGCATTTCACCTGGCACGCCGTGGCCAAGTTTAGCCTGGCTCACAGCCAGCTTCATTAGAAAAGCAAAGGAGGTCATCAAGAAACTGTCCCACCGGTCTCCAGCTGCAGTGGTGAATGAACAGGGGTCAGAAAGGAAATCTCAAACCTTGCGATTTCACTGGTATCGGATCTTTCTAAGCACCCTCTTCACCTATCGCCTTCCCTACTCACCCCACGCGGCGGGGATCGCTCACTGCGAGATGGCTTAAGCCGCTGAATGCTACGGCTGAGACAGTGAAGCAGCACATGCTCAGCAACGGGAGCTCTGCCTTCGGGAGCTAGTAAAATGCCCACCCAGGAGTCTCTCTTCGGACGTCAGTGTCGTAACACCAAGTCTGAGAAGAAAACAATGCTATCAGGAAGTCAATACCTGCAGCTGCTCGAAGCTGGTGATTTTGTACTTTGTACTGCCTTCCTGTGTTTTCCATTCCCTTTTCTTCCCTCTCTCCTCCTCCCTCCCTCCCTCCCTCCCTCCCTCACTCCCTTCCTTCCTTCCTTCCTTCCTCCTTCCTTCCTTCCTTCCTCCCTTCCTCCCTTCCTTCTTCCATCACTCCTTTCCTTCCCTGGCTCATGAAATCTGGACATTCAGAGAACAGAAGCTGAGAAACACAAATTCCAAGGCAATAATAATAATTACAAAAAAAAAAAAAAAAAAGAATCCCTGGTACATAACAAGCAATTGGAATTTCATACCTGTGTGACAGGTGGGTAAATCATTTAGTGCTTTCAGCTGTGACTCTTAAATTCAAACCCATCGTGCAGGAGGCTTTGGTGCTCTGATGCAAAGGATCAGAAAAGACCAGTGCCATACTCCCTCTCAGAAATGCCCTGCGGGGAGCTCACTGTCTCTGCTACCTCTGTGTGGGATTCTAACTTCTTAATTTAGTCCTCCAGTTTTAAAGTCTAAAAGCCATTTGCTGCAAACACTTCCCTTCTTGTCCTTTCCTCCCCTTTTCACTCACCAGATTGAACTTGTTGTGACTGGTCACATCCCTAATCCCAAGGGCAAAATCTTGTAACACTACACCTCACAAACTAGGATTTGTAATATCTCACATTGCCGTTTCTAAGATAAAGATTCCCATTTCATGGATGATAACTATCCAGATTCAGGTAACGTTAAATTTGAAGCATTACTGGGTAGTTTATGGGGTGGGCTCTCTTTAATATCCCTACTGAAACCAGCTCAACCGAACGGGTTCTCTTAAATGTGACAGAACATTTTTTACTGTAATTTTCTTTAGCTATAGAGAATCTCTCTACAGGGAGGCTAGAATCTTCTTGATCCTCTATAGATTTATCTGACTTAGATGAATTGCAGTCTGCTTTTGACCAGCAAGGTTTTTTGACTTTTTTTTGCATTTTCATTTGATTCTATAAATGGAAATTATCCTCTACATTCCCAATGAGGAAAAAAAAGCCATTTATAGTATAAAAAGCTCCTCGGGGAAAACATGAGTAATTTATCATTTTACAAAACATATAAGTATTTCTACAGGGTTAAAGGTTGCTGTTGAACTAAGTATTTTAAAGCTGTGCATCTCTTTTGAAATACATCGTCTCCTGATGTTTAATGCACCTACCTCTTCCATGATAACACACTGTCCTTCGATAACCCACTAAACAGCAGAGCACATACAAATCTTGGTAGAAAAGGGAAGCTGGAAATACAGTGTTGAGTCACATGGGTTTAGTTTATTCAAAGCCAAAACACAGAACCATAGACTCATAGAATCACTTAGGCTGGAAAAGACCCTTAGGATCATCGAGTCCCACCACAAACCTGACACTGCCAAGTCCACCACTAAATCATGTGCCTAAGCACCATACCCACAATTGTTAGTGACCGCACATTTGGGATGCATTATTCAGATCAGTTGTAAAGATATTGACACTCCACCTGTTGCAGAATATGTAAGGTGTGAAAAAAGCTGTTTAATATGGTGCTTTGGATACTAACTAGAATACACTATATGAGAAAAAGCAAATAACCTGTATATGCAAGAACAAATACATATTTTTTTTAATTAACTATAAGTTATGCGAAGATACATGCTATGAATTTTGCCTAGCAGTTTGGCACACACCATGAAATAATGGAGTTTAGGACAACTTAAGTGTCTAATACTGAAAATTTAATACTTCAAATCTCCAGTTCACATATGAATGAATGCGGAAAGAAAGCACAGAAATACTTCAGCTAAAGCTATGCTGTAATAGCCAGTGTAATAATACCATCTACAGGGTTTAAGCTTTTAAAAAGAATCTGAATCTCTTTACTAAATTTCCTAGTTTCATGTCAGAAATGTTTTTTCCAACCATTGAAGTAAAGTGCTCATTAAAATACAGTTTAAAAAACAGAGCCCTGGCATATTCCTTCATATCACAGTTTAGAGGATTAAAAATTGGTGAATAAACATTAAAAAGGGTAATGCCAGAACATTAAAAAATATACTTAATCTGCAAGTTTTAGCAGGAGATTGATATCCCCTTTTTAAGGGGTAAAATATAAATTAATAAACAACAAACCCTTCAATGATTGTGGTTGATCACTGATCTGATTTTTGTTCTCAACCAAAGGAGGGAAATTTTACAATAGGTCATAATAATCTTCTTAGCTGCTCAGTGATTATTCAGAGGGGAAAAGACTATGTGCGACTACTCCAGATCTATAAAAAGACACTAGCTATAAGAGATATCCTCTATTTCAGTAATTTTGACAGCGATCAGTCCACAAGACTTCTTTTTCATACAGGTTTATCATTGTACTTATATGCAACACTTTTCCTCATCCAAATAAATGCTGGAATCAGACTTTTCTCTTTACTTTTTTTTTCCCCTTAAACAGGTCCATTCTAAGTGCTTAGGGTTAATCAGAGTACAAAACTGATTCATTAGGATGAGACCTTCCAACCCACATCATAAAAGTTTCATGTGTCAGAAATTAGTTTGTTTCACATTTGAATGAAATCCAGAGTTTTAGATTATTATGAAAGCAAATTAATTAGAAACAGGCAGGCAGTGCTGCAAGGTTTTGCATTCTTAATATAATCACAAGTTTAAATTTCAATGTGGATATTTTCAGACTATGATTCAAGAAATAAATGAGCCAGCTTACACATCCCAACAGTTACAATGCGTTCTCAACAGCAGACATAGTCTAGGTTCCCTGTCCTGTATACACTGTTAAGTTTAGATGAAGTGATCATTATCAAGATTACAATAACACCTTGCCATGCTTTCATGGTACCAGAAAATTGTTAGATGAAGCATGATCATTGTGCTAATGAGAATAAATTAAATGAGTGGGAAAGGCAGATTTATTTCACAAAGGTCTAGAGGTTTTATGACAATACACGTTACCCCTTCATTTATTCATTCTCCTGTAGCCCACATGGTTACTAAAACAAAGCTCTTAGAGTATCATTAGTGCACAATGACTGTTCAAAATGGTTACTGCTTCTACTTTGACTTGGAGCATCAGTAAAGCAAAATCTAACAAAGCAGGCAATAGGAAAGCCTAGGAAGAAAAACAGCATGCTGTGAGGAAGTGATGTGAAATGGTAAAATAATAGCTGTAGTTGAAAGTGTGTAGGACTGTGCAAGACAATGTATCTGGCAAAAGAATAAAATTATTCTCGTTTATGAAGAAAACATCATCTGCATGAGTAAAAAAAATATAAATAGGAGAAATCAGAGAGAATACTTTGGATTCAGAAACAGAATTTATAAAAAATTTTGTTTATAAAAAGGGTGGGTATTTATAAGCCTTTTAAAGCATCACTACAAGGGGTCTAAAGAGAAATTAATCTATATTTATATACCAAAATGAATGAAAAATTTATATTATTTATACTGAATTTTCCTTCAAGGTTAATTTTTAAACAAATATAGAAAAGTTGGTGCTACAAATTTAAGAAAAGAAAACTCCCAACAAACCAAGAAAAACACACACACACTTTTTAAAAGCCTTGATGCTGTCCATAATTAGCAAACACTTTAAGGGCAGGTTCGTGTTTCTAACAATTGTAGTAAAAAAATCTCTATCCCTATTTCTCTTCCTTTCACAGTATCCAGAAAGTAAGATTTGTTCACCTCCCAGTGCTGGGTCAACAGCTATAGTGTTAGTGGACATGTGACGTAAAAAGACAGAAAAGCGTGTTTATGGCACTGATCCTTGTGGCAGGGTGGGCGGCAGACTGCCCCTGCGGGAAGCATCGTTTCCACAGCAGCATACAGTCCCTTGCGTTACGGGCATGCCACAGCGCACCTAATTCTGTCCTTTTGTGGTATTCCTTCGTGTCCAGTTCAACTTGCATTTTATCTGATCTGCTTCTTCAATGACTCAGTGTTACTTTGGAGATTTTGTACTAGTTCATAAATAATTTCAAGTAATGCTAGCTGTTTCACCATTTATCAGCAGTCCAGTTCCAAACCAGCTTCTCCTCACACCCTTTTTTTCCTTCAACTGACTGTTTTTTTCATAGAAGAGGTATGTTCTGATCATCCTTAATTCTTACTGCTTTATGCCGCTGTCCCTAAATAGCAGTCTCTCCAGGAGAGACACTCTGGGCCATAGCTTTTGCGGATATGAATCTCCACACTTCTATTGACTCAAGCGTAACCACTGAGATTTACATCTGCTCAAAGTGTGTGTATATGAATTTCAGTGCTCTTTAAATACCATCTTATGAGCACAGATCTGTATCCATTTAAATTTGTGGCAACAGTTAATTACTGAGGAATCAAGTTTTAAACAGATGTCTTCTTCATTAGAAGTAAAACAAGTTGTCTGAAATATCTATGTCCAATTCTCAGCTGAGCTGACTATTCACGCCATCAAGTGGCTTTTACGACACGAGGGAGAATTTTCACATAAAAAATACATGCTTTACACAGCACATTAGCCATATAATATCAAAGAAATGGCACACATTAATACATCATGCTGATAACCCTTATTTTTTTGTTTGAAATAGATTTAAATATGCAAAATGCATTACATATGACTGAGAAATTATTTTTTGTAACACAGAGAATTATTATTCTTATAATATATAAGATTATTATTCTTATATATAATTATCCTGTATCGAATGTTAATTTTAACTGACATAATTGTCCTGTGGGAATTTGTGTTAGCTCGGCCTGTTACTAGGACTGCCTTTCCTGCATGATTATATTAATTTCTACCAAAAAGCCTTTCTATGAATTCAGGCAGAAAGGAGAACTGCTGTTCAAGACAGCCTCATCACTTTAGAGCTGCTTGTCAAAGCGAAAGACAGAAATATAATCTGCCATTTCCTGTTTAGTGGCAAAATTTGCCCAAGAACTGAAAAGTTTCACAAAAACAGAAGGAGAACAAACAACATACGCGTCGTCTGTCTTGGGAAAAAGCATTTTAAATGGGTACTGAAAAATCAGACTACGGTAATGTAAAACAAGTCCCTTCTTCAGATATTATCATCTGCTACAAAGACTTACAATAGGTATGTAAACCACTTCTTTAAAATAAGCATGAATTTGAACATTCAAAAGATGGTTTTTCCCTAATTTTACGTTGAAATAAGGCCTTCCATAAAGCCATGTAAATTTCAATGGGCTCTTGTGGCAGTTTAGTAAAACCTGTGGATTAACCCACATAGCAGCTAGGCTCTACACAGCGTCTCGCTCACTCCCTCTCAGCTGGATGAGGGAGGGGATCGGAAGGGCAAAAGTGGGCAACCTCATGGATTGCAATAAAGACCTTTTTAATAGGTAAAGCAAAAGCTGTGAATTCCTTCACTAATTCCCATCAGCAGGCATTTCCAAGGAAAGCAGGGCTCCATCATGCTAACGGTTACTTGGGAGGACAAACACCGTAACTCTGAACATATCCCCTTCCTCCCTCTTCCCCAACTTCTATTGCTGAGCACAGTGTTGTATGATCTGGGTCAGCTGGGGTCAGCTGTCACAGCTGTGCCCCCTCCCAGCTCCTTGTGCACCCCCAGCCTACTTGCTGATGGGGTGAGGTGGGAAGCAGAGAAGGCCTTGACACTGTACAAGCACTGCTCAGCAACAGCTAAAACATTGGTGCGTTATCAACACTGTTTTGGTCACAAATCCAAAGCACAGCATCATATGAGCTACTACAAAGTAAGTTGACTCTATCCCAGCCAACACCATTAAACTGTGTAGACTGTCTATGAAGCATAAGCACATTTGTAAACCCAGTCTCCTCAATCCAAAAATGGACACTACAACCCTCAAAAGACTGAGGACTTGTTCCAGCATTAAACAAATTTCAAGTCCTCAGAAGGTTTTCATGAAAACAGAATTGCCACTTCTGAGCTAGCTGTGTTTCAAGCCCCACACTTTTGTATGCCTTGCTTCACTTGCTAATGAAATCACTATTTTTCTAAATAATCTTTTTTATTATAAAGGCTCCAGGGAAGATATAGGTACCCAGAGTATGTGAAACAAAAAGGACAGGAATAGTCAGGAATGTATAGAAAATTAGGCCTGTCCTGCCATGAGGCAGAAATACCCCTAGAGTCATAAGACATGAAAAAACAACGTTGAAAAGTACAAGAAGCCAAGGTGAAATTAGCCTTAAAGGTAGGAGAGTGTGTACTTAAAATAGGACTTGGAGAGCTTAAAAAGTAAAGAATCAGAAAACCTTTACAAAGCAAATAATCAGAACTGCCCAAAGGCATAGTAGAAATTGGTTCATCTACCAGAAGAAATTCAGGCTATGTAAAGACTTGCAATCCTTCTGAGCCGTTAGAGAGAAAAGATGAGCTCGAAGGACTTACTGACGTGATGACTTTTAAGCTTTGTATGTGCAGCTGGTGAGACCTCACTGGCTGTTCTCAGCCTGTTGTCCCCCTGTCAAGCACCTCATGTCAACAAGTGACCACCACACTGCTGTGAAATAGCTGTTAGAAATTTTTTAAAGTATCTTTCAATTGCTGAGCAGCATTCTGTGTGAGTGGACTGATGCTGCATGTGGAATTAAATTTTGAGAAACTATTTTTGGACTCAGAAATACCATGGCAATTGCCAATTTGAACGCCTCTTTTTGTTACAAAAAGAACCTCTCTTATTGACATCATGAACTTTCTGTAGGCCGTTAGTTCTTCAGTTCCTGATGAACATTTTTTTCTCACAGAGCCATCTGTCTTAATAGCCATAACTGACAGTCAGAAGTCCACTCTACCACTGGTGTAAATGCAGTGCATTTTGTCAATGCACAGCAAAGCTGATCAAAGCTATGGTTAGTTCATCAGTTTATGCTTATTCTTTTTGCTTGTATTTAACATCCCATATAATTACAACATACCCAAAAAACATACAAAACCCAGATTTCCACCACAGATTCATTTAAATGTCTGCTAAGAGTTATGAAGCATGTAAACAAACTCTGCAACTCACAAGGAGTTGTAAAGCAGGTATGCTTATTACGGCAAGGGGGATCACTCCTCCTAATTTGCACACCTTCTCCGTTACAATTTCATACTTTATACATGATAATCACCATATGCATAAGATTTCCAAGAACAGGTGGGGATAGGATAATGAGTTCCAATAAATCGTTTGCGTGGTCTCCTCCTTGGGTCCCACCTCCTCAAGACTGCGCAGTTGTCTCTGGGAGTCACGCATGAGGGTCTTCATCATGAAGTAAGTCGTCTTCCTCCCAGTGTACTTTTCACCTTTCGTCATGTCAATCACATAGATCAGTTTGTGCTGGTCTTGCTTCTTTGTTTTCATACCCAGATGCACATCCAGTTGAAAGGTCTCTCAACAGTTCATATCATAATGGAAGTTACATAACCTCAAATTGGGTATGATTTGAGGACCCAAACAAGAATGATTACTTCTTGAAGTTTAATTAACTACCTTTGCTATGCTGTTCCCTTTGAAGTTAACTAACTACTTTCACTTTGACATTTCAGTTACACAGTAATACTCACTACAAGCTTGATTCTAACACATGCTGCACAAAACTTTCTCTTTCCTTTTTGTTTCCCCTCCTCTGTTTTGGGGTTTTCTACATCTAAAGAAGCAGAACAATAACTAAGATTGCATTTGCTGCTTTAAAAGAATACTTGACCTTAGGAGCAAGCAAACATGAAACATCATGTATTAAACGTGTCAAACTGGAAGGCAAGAGACTCAGTGTTGCAGACTTCCATGGTCATGACTTGTGGTACAGAGAAGTCCCCTTTCACACCTCTAGAGAGGCAGAGCTTCAAGGCTGGATAAACAGAGCATCAATTTATGTAAATATATTCAAGGAATTACCTTAAACTGCAGTTGGACTAGTTGAACTGGTATCACCTATCTCCTTTGCAAAATTTTTTACAACAAACACGACTATCATTACAATGTAGTAATTGTATCTTAATATAACATGCACTGGACAAGAAAATTAATGTGGCAAAAGTCACTGTAACTCTGATGTTTTCCAACTTTTCATTGTTTGACTTAGTAGCAAAAGGGAGGTTTCTCAGCACAGACTATTGAATTTCCATTAATGACAGAGGGGTTGTGCATTCCAATTGAAAAACTACAAAATTTGGATAGTGACAAGTCCCAACACCTTTCACTTACTTGTGTTTAAAACTGATTATGCATCCAACACGTAAAATTCATCTGATAACGAAGGGATGCTGCTCAGTAACTGGGAGTCAGAGAATACTCTCCCACATGAAGAAAAACAGGGTGTTGAGTTCATATCCCAGAACTGAAGAATCATTCTCTGTACCTGAGAAAGGAGTACATCCCCCATGTCACACACATTCCCACTGAACAGCCTCTGGAACTAACCAGTCGATGTATGTTACTATAATCACTACAATTTCTGCCGTCTAAATTGTCAGTCTTACATAGGAAGCCGCTTAACAATTTCCCATCCCAGCTATACTCGGGTGGAGTGTCACTAAACAAAGAGAAGCCATCTATCTGGCACAAAAGCCCTCTTCCTGTCCTAACAATGGAGGCAATTCTCAAAGTAAGTCAATGCACAAGAAACTAAAGCCCTACACAGTCACCAGCTGCCATTACAAACACATACACACTAAATAGATGTTGAGAGTCCCTGCTCCTCCCAGTAATTTGACAGCCTAAAATTATCTTATTTTTCTGTGATCTAATTTTTCACAGTGTGTAAATTATTGGTTTTTTGTAACAATTTATATTGTTGTTTATAACAATCATACTGTGTCCTGGTTTCAGCTGGAATAGAGTTAATTTTCTTCTTAGTAGCTAGTACAGTGCTGTGTTTTGGCTATGATGTGAGAACAATATTGATAGGACACTGATGTTTTCAGTTGTTGCTAGGTGATGTTTATACTGAGTCAAGGACTTTTGGTTTCTTGGGCCTTGACAGCCAGAATGCTGGAAGGGTACAAGACAGTGGGAAGGGACACAGCCAGGTCAGCTGACCTGAACCAGCCAAAAAGGTATTTCATACCATAGATGTCATGCCGAGTATATAAACTGGGGGAAGAAGGAAGGGCAGGATATTTGGCATTATGGCATTTGGCTTCTCAAGTAACCGTTACGCGTGACGGAGCCCTGCTTCCCTGGGAATGGCCGAACACCTGCCTGCCCATGGGGAGTGGTGAATGGATTCCTTGCTTTGCTTTGCTTGTGTGCGCGGCTTTTGCTATACCCTTTTTTCCCCACCTTTCCATTGTATTATTGTTATTATTATTAGCAGCAGCATCACCATCATCATTATTATTGTTATTGTTGTTGCTCTTACCTCTTTATTCTGTTAAATTATTGACTTATTCTTACTTCAACCCTTGACTTTTGCATTCCTTTGTGATTCTCCTCCTCATCCCTCTGAGTGAGGGGGAGTAAGCAACTGGGTCTGTGGTACTTGGTTGCCGGCCGGGGTTAAACCATGACACCTGGATACCAACCCACACACATACAATTCTCCTGTCCTCAGTTACACAAGAGATGTGCATTGCCTGATGTGACCTAGCAGAAGATCTGTAGGCAAACAGAAGTTTCTGTTTGCATCAACATCGGTAAGACCATGTAAGCTCATTTTAGTTTATCCACTGAAACACTGAAGTTTGCTGCAGGAAGTATTTTTAAGTGAGTGGGTGACTTACAGAGCACCAACCCAGCTTTACCCTGCTCAGTCAATTACACATATACACAACCCATAAGATAGAAGAACATTTCCAAGTTTGAAAATTTAAGGAGTCCTGTTTGGATATGCTCCCGATCCTATCTCTGCAACTCACTTCTGCTCTTCGCAGTTGTCACTGATACTCAGTTTGTCAGGCCCTCTTTAGCACCTGTAACAAGGTGATTTCAGAAAAAAGGTGAAGCTGTGGCATGACCCATAAAACACTGAAAGTCTTCCATAAACCCCTCATCCCACATAATTTCTCCACTGTTTCCTTAATTTGTATTATTTTAAAAAGCTGGTTATGGCTTTGGTTTTGTGTTTTCTAAGTCCTCATTAACTCACTTTGAATCATTTGTTTTATTCCTAATTTACCTAAGTGCAAATGGAACAGAATTTTCCCATATATACCTTTGATTTCCTGACAAATTCAAAACCAAATAAAACCAAAAAATCCACATGATAATGAAAAATTAAGTAGATTTCATTATCAAAAGGATATGCTAATTTAACTGTAATCTTTAGGTTACAGCTAAAGGCAACCTTCACAAATGCAGCCATAGTATCCCTGCCTGTGGCTGGAAACAAAATCAATTTTCAGGTTCGTTTAAATAAAAAAGTAAATTAAAAGCTAATATAACTCCAGCTGCATATTCTGTATTCCTCCACCTCCAAGCTTTTCTTAGTTTCAAGCTTCCCATCCTCCATTCTTTTCCTTTCTTTGATTTTATACCCTCTAGCTTTTTATGCAAAAAGCTGCTTCTGCCTTAGGAGTCACCAGTCCGCTGCCTGAGAAAACCCCCAAGTTTCTTACTGATCTCACTCTCCTCTAGTTTTTATCAAGCCACCCAGTCCCCAAGGGTCCCTTGTCCTCCAGCAAGTAAATATGCCCCTTCCAAAGTTAAACTGGGAAACAAATCTCCCCTGTGCCACAAGCAAGCCTTGTCCCCTTTAGCACTATCTGTCTTTTAACTGCATGCCCCAGGTTCGAGTCCTGAATTCAAGTTCTTCAGGATGTTCTTTATAGACAAGACACAAACAGAGAGCATGTAATTCAACAACCATTTCTGAAATACTGCCCTTTCAGAATGAGGACAGTTTGAAATTAAACTAACTGGAGCTTTACTTGTCAGTCAAATCAGCTAGTAAAGAACTGTGTTTTTTCACTGACATGTACCTCTGCCATAAGGTACATGAACTTGTCACCAAAATTGGGAATCAAACCTCCTAACACCAATGTAGTTATTAGGAAGCAGGCTACTCCTTTATTGCAGCTCTGGGTGCGCAGTCGCATCTCCACAAATAAGCACACCTGTGTAGATTTCATGGTTACATTTATACACAAAATTACAAACTCATACACTCCCAGATACAATGATTGGTTAGTAATTTGCATATAATTATAATATGTGCTGTGTCATCCTCTTTTGTTACTACCCTTGTGCAGGGGAGGGGTCTTACCTGAGCAAGGGTCTTCTTGACCTGTGGATGTGTTTTTTAGTATTATAATGAAGGTAGCTCACTTCAGGACACCTTATAAGTGGGTTTTGTTGCCAAGTTGGATGGCTAGATATTGGCCTTGCCAAGCTGTCCAATAACTCATCCTATACACAACAGAACCTAGGTGCTCTGGTTACGGTCTAGAGAGTAAGTTTATTATGGTCTGTAGAGTAGGGACTTCAAGTAACACAGTCTCAGATAACAAGCAACACAGCAACTCGTACATCATTGGTTAGTAAGTGCTAACATAATTCTAACATGGAGGTTAATTCCTTAAAATCAAGATGCTCCTATAGCTAACTGTTTCAAAAACGCAAAGTATAGAAAGATTCAGTAAAAGTTTAAGATAATCTGCAACAAACTGTCAAGATAAGTATGAAGTGCATGATAAATTCACTTTCATTAAATGATACCAGCATTTCACATCAGTCTCATTTCCTTCTACAGAGTTAATTGTGTGTATGTTGGGACTTGCCTTCTTAACAGACAAAAGTTTTACTTCTTTGTGTATATGTAATTTAGCATTTTTTAAGATGCAACAGAATAGGTCAGCTTCTTCAGCTGGTATGAAATGTGTACAAGGCCAGAAGTGGCTAGACCCTGCCCCTGCTGTCTATGTAAGAAAACTTCAGATACTTATCTGCCTGACAAAAGCACATGGGAAACAGTCACCTCAAGTGGGGAAAATCTGAATTACATATCACATGCATCTTTTAAAAGAGAAGTGTATTAACCACTAAAACAACTAACTAGGTGGAATGACTATTGCCTGATCTTTTAAAAAACAAGAGCCGGTATTTTTTCTGTAACATATGCTCTAGTTCCAGTAAATGTCATCAGACTTCACACACGAATCACCTGGTGGTACTCTGAGATTTATTTCACATGGGAAGCCAGACGCTCTGATTGCAGTAATGTGTCCTTCTGGCCCTGATACCTACAAAATCTATTAAGTCTGTGGAACAATGCCAGTTCATATCCAGCTCCTAATGTGACTTTGAAGAAGACAGTCCTATAGTGGGGCTGCTCCGCGTTAGCTGTAATGATCTCTGTACTATATTCCTCATTCAGTAGATAACAATCTCCCTGTGCAGTTACAGGGAGTTTAGTCAAGTAACATTTTTTAAAAGGGCTGACTCAGAAAAAAAGTATGTGCTGTTCTAAAGCCAAATATGGAAACATTAGCAAGAGGATAGAGCCTGACAGAAGGGGCAAGAATTACTTAACCAGAAGACACATGGGATAGAAAGCAGTATTTTCTTGTTCTCCTTAAAATGGGTGTTCAAGGTGTCAGAAGAGCACTTTACATGAAGACGAGGAAAAACCCTGTAAAAGTCCTCCAGCACACAACACTGTGATGTGTGAAGGAGGTCAGAAATCTTCCACATGGTAACATGCTTAGCACAGCAAATAAGAACCGTATTTCCTTGACACTGAAGCTGGCCAAACCCCATGCTGTTGTTTTGAAGAAGGCAGAGTGCAGGAGTGTGACAGCAGAATGAACTTAAAATTTCTCCAGCATCTGCAAGATGATAATACAACACAAATCCATGAGCTCCTGCAATAAAATAACATGCAACCACACTGCTGTTTTTCAGCCTGTATTTGCCTAACAGAAAGCACTATGACTAAAAATAGCATTCAGAGATGCATTGCTACAGGAAGTACTTAAATTTTGTGACAACTAATGATGCCTTTAACATTTCTCATGTCCTTAATTGTACATAAAAGGAACCTGTTGTGAAGTAGTGTCCTTGTTTCAGCTGGGATAGAGTTCACTTCTTAGTAGATGGTGCAGTGCTGTGTTTTGGATTTAGTATGAGATTAACGTTGATAGCACACTGATGTTTTAGTTGTTGCCAAACAGTGTTTATACTAAGTCAAGGACTTTTCAGATTCTCAGGCCCTGCCAGTGAGAAGGCTGGAGGGGCAGAAGAAGTTGGGAGGGGAGACAGCCAGGACAGCTGATGTGAACGAGCGACAGGAATATTCTGTCCTATAAGACATCATGCTCGATATATAAACTGTGGGCAGTTGGCAGAGGAGTGGAAATCACTGCTGGGGGACTAGTTGGACATCAGTCAGTGGATGGTGAGCAATTGCATTGTGCATCATTTGGGTTTTGTGTTGTTTTGGGTTTTTTTCCATATTATTTCTCCTCTTTTTGTAATTACCCTTTTCATCACAATCAGTAGTAGTAGTAATATATTATACTTTACTTCAGTTATTAAACTTGTCTTAACTCAACCCATGTTCCAATTCTCCTCCCTATCCCACCAGGGAGGGGACAAGTGAGCAAGCAGCTGCACGGTACGTAGTTACCAGCTAGAGTTAAACAGATTGAAGTAGCCTGACTTCAATCAGCTTTGAATGACAAATTAGAGCATCATTAAATGCAAATAAGTCTCATAACATGTACTGTTAAGATGTAAAATAAAAAACTACAAGCCTCTGTGCAATACAAAGTAATTATACTGCAGCCTTTTTTTGCTTAAAGTCATTGCTACACCTGATATTCTCAAAACTACCTTAACTCTCCATTGCTCCTAGCAAAAAAAAAATTTCCCTCTCACCCTTTTATTCTTAATGACTTCATCAGAAGTACTTCTCTGCTGCCACTTTGTTTAGACTTGAGCCATAGAATTATCTTTCTTCTCATAACCACTGAGCCTTTATTAAGCCAGTAACAGAACTGAGTAGCCTTTAGGATAGCTTAAGAAATTCTGACCTTTGTAAGCACTCTGGCACAAACACACACAATATCTAAATGTGATTTCATTCCTCATTTTTTCAGCTGTGTGACAGCTCTGCATATAAAACTCTGACCTGCACATACACTGTGCTTACTTCCTGAAGATAAAGGACACACGGGAGTTAATTCTTGTCCAAGCTGCTGGAAGCTTTTGGTCTTGTAACTGTGCACATCTTTGAATGACTCAGAGCAAACATCTTCCCACATTAATTATACATGTAATGATATAATGATAAAATCCATCAGTTGAATGAGGACATTTTGACTTATCTGTTGCAAAGGTCATAAATGAGGATTTTAATGATGTGAAGTATAATATTTGGGCTTACAAGCATCAAAAGATGCCTTTAATTTAGGAAGTATTTATGAAGTATCTAGCACCACTTACTGAAAATGCTTTAATTTATAGGCTGATATAAAATCCAGCTGCCTAATGAGGTTACAACAGCAGCTATTCTGTCAGAGATACTACTGATGTCAGCCCCACTCTGCAGATTCAGCTGTAGGATTTGCTGTGTGTTATTTCATCTCTTCTCCTGATGGAAAATTGGAGCTACATTCTGACCCTATCTTCATACACCCTCTCTTGAATCTAAATAGTACCAAGGTTAACTAGAAAAAGTTAATAGGCAGGTAATGTACCAAGAATAGACTATGTCCTGATGAAAGGTATTAAAATATTATCATGTCCCAAACCACCAGGAAGACAAGAGTGAAGAGCACTTATTTGGCCACCAATTTCAGTTCTTCTAAATCACAGATAACAGTGCAGGTGTCACAGGACATCTTCTACAGACTAGGCCTCACCAACAGCTGATCACAAATTTAAGACTGTGAAGGGTTCCCTTGGTGAAAGGCCAAACTCCCACCCAGCCCTGCCAGCAGGACGGACGAAAAAACAGGATGAGAAAGCCACACACGTGGGTCCAGATAAAGGCAGGGAGATTGCTTGCCCATTTCTGCTGCAGGCAAGTCAAGCTCACCTTCATGAAAATCAGTTTCATTCACTGCTATTTAAAATTGCTTGGGTAGTAAGAAACAAAGACAAGCCTCAGACTGACACCCTTCTCCCTGCCCCCGCCCCCCCGCCCCCGGCCCAATGTCCCCCTGTCCCCCAACCCAGTCCTCCCGCATCCAGAGCAGAGCAGGGGACTTCCCCGTTCCTTCCCCCTCATGCTGTCTCTCCCTGCCCCAGCTCAGGCAGATCTGCTCCAGCCCCGGCACGGCCTGCCCTACCTTGCTCTTCCCCTGCTCTCCCTCGCTCTTTTTCCCTCACTCCCCTACTCACCCGGTGCTTTTGTCCTTTCTTTCATACATTTTGGCAGCCACACCTGTGGCTGAAGGGCTGTGCTGGGCTGTTGGTCCTTGGAGTGTCTGGAACCAGCTGGCACCAGGCAGGCCCAGGGCAGCCCCTGGCCACCTTGCCCAGAGCTCACCCCACCCCAGGCGGCACCGGCACCACAAGGAAAACCCAGAAACCACTGGGTGTGAGGGGAGGACAGCGGCCGAGGCAAAGGGCAGCTTCTTGCAGCTCTGTGTTTATGGGGGGGATAGAAAAAGTGAGTTCACCAGCCAGCAGACCAGCAGCCCTCTGCAGCTGTCACCAGAGAGTATGTCTGCCCAAGGGCACCACAGGGCAGGTGCGGAGTCTGGCACATCCCGGCCTGTACGCAGGTCAGCCAGCAGCAGGGAGGATTGCAGCTGGATCACGCCGCACACGTGCAAAGTACACCACAAACCATGGCAAACATTTTCAGAAGCACCTTTGGCATCTTGAAGCCTGTCCTCTCTAAAACACCACTTCCTTCAAGGTATCATTTCAGAAAGTAAGTCATAAATTCCTATAAATTCAAACATGCTTAGGTGACCAGCTCAGAGGCAGGAGCCCATCAGCATTTGGAGGCAAGTGGAGTCACATCTGGGACTTGGCACCCTCCAATGCTGCCATGGACATCCCATACAGGACACAGACACTTTCAAGAGCCTAATGAAAACTCACCAGTTAGGATTATCATTAAAAAAAAAGACAAAACCAACAACAACAAAAAAAAAAAACCCAAAAAAACCCAAACAAACAAAAAAAACCCCACCAAAAACGAAAGAGAGAGAGAGGAAAAAAATTATTTTTACATACATGACATAAAGGCAAATATGCAGAACACCTGCAGGGAGTGGGAAGAAACACCACCAAGAAACAGCGTCTGAGGAGTATTCTTCGGGGCACAGGGACCTTGTCTGTGTGCTGAAGACCTTCTATTACCTCCTTGTCTACGAGTAATATATGAAAGCACTAACAAATCAGCCCTGGAGAAATTTCATTGGGATGACACAAGAAGTAACCACCTGTAGCTGTACACATGACCCTTTGCCCAAATCAGATTTCCTAAGCATCAGGTATGCAAAACTCAAGAAGAAAATTCACTACTTAATGGGATTTATTAAAGCTTTTGTTGGCCATTCAACAGAGCCTTGATCCTTATCTCATGTCCAGATGTTCTTAAGGAACTTGGGACTCTTGAAAAGTCTGGTTTGACTTTTTCATTTTTTACAGTAAAATTTAGGACACTGGATCATAAGACTATTTAGATATGGGATGCATGCAAATCCCCTCTAGGGAACTGTCCTTCTGGCAGTTTTAAGAAGCTAATTTTACAAAGTGCTAGTAAGGAAAAAGACCTCACATAATGGTGACTTGTTTCAGAGTAGTCCTCATTATTTTATTTCATGAACATAAGGCAGAACCCAGCACCTATCTGTTGCTGTGTCTTCTTCCCAGAAGTCTGCATGCACACACAAGCCCACACATCCACAAGTCTTTCCATAGATACAATAAATAAGCAAGTAAAGGAAAAGCAAGTAAATCACCTGTGTGATACAATTAACTTCATTAGAAAGTTTTGAAGGACTAATGCATGAAACATTTGTAGTTATTTGCTTCTTTCATAAAAGGGGTTTTTAAAAAATACTGTTTTCGCCTTTTTTTGCAGAAACCTTTTACTGAACATGGGAATTTAACAATGCTTTCCTTGCATTCCATGAACACAGAAATTTGCCACCTAGCAGGAAATACTTTTTTACAAACATCAGAATAGTTTTTATTTCACCATTCTTAGTGATGACTTTCTGAAATAAAGTGCTGTTGACCAAGCTACAAAGCAGTAAATGGCTATGTCTCAAAGAACATTACCTCTTCTAAGTACCTCTCTTCCTTCCTAAAGGAGTCAGACTTTCTGTAGGTCAGGATGCCATAAGCAAAGGGTTAGTGCTGCATTGTACTATGGCATCACTTCCTAATCCAATTGCCCATAAGTAGCAGCAGTGGTTAGCACTGAACCACTAAAGAATAATCCTGTGTTGCATCAATCTTTGACATATATAATTTGATCTTGTATTAATGACAACAGTAATTAATGTAATGTTGGGGTTTTTTAATTAGGAAAGGAGCAATCACTGCAATTGTTGCTTGACTTGAGCAAGGATCTTGTCCTGCAGAGCAGAATTGTAAGCAAGTTGGGGGACAAAAAAGAGGATTAGGTAAATGCAAAACTGGGAGAAAACATGCATTCAGACTCCATAGATCAATGAAACAATCTATCAAGTGAAATTCTGCAGAACTTTCTCATTCATTATTTGAATTAGTGTCTCCAGCTGTGGACCCATATTAAATTTGCAGGAGGCACTAAGCTAGAAAGTGTCAGTAACATCAGAAAATAGGATTAACAATTCAAAAAGCTTCTGATTAGTTGGAACAAAACAGCGCTGAATACAAAAGAAACATCTTGATAAGGACAAGGGTAAAGTCCATTGTCTGGGTGGAGATAATCAACTGCATAAATTCATTCAAGGAATTATTGACTAGCCAATAGTTCTGTAAAAAGGGATCAAGCTACAGACTTAATTGGTCTGAGGATGCATCAGCAATGCCCTGTTGCTCCAAAACAAAGAACTCACATAGTAGGTGACTCAAGCAAGAGTGTCATACCCAAAGCAGAGAAATCTATACCTTGAAGTCTTGGAGTTCAGAAAGGAAAGAAGAAAGAAAAAGAAAAAGAAAAAGAAAAAGAAAAAGAAAAAGAAAAAGAAAAAGAAAAAGAAAAAGAAAAAGAAAAAGAAAAAGAAAAAGAAAAAGAAAAAGAAAAAGAAAAAGAAAAAGGAAAAGGAAAAAGAAAAAGGAAAAACACACTAGGAAGGGTACTTATTACATAAATACAGAAGAAAAATCAGGGTCAGGGTCATTTAGTCTACGGAAGAGAAAAAAGGGTAACAATTTTAAGCATGGGAAAATTGCCCCAGAGTTGTGGATAGTAAGCAAGTATCTTAAACTGCATCATGAATTTAGTGAAGACTTTAAGAAAACCTTTCTAATCAGAAGGAAAGAGAAGCACTGGAAGAGTGTGCCAAAAGACATAGATGAACTCATACAGTGAAAACTGCATCAAATGAAAGGTTTAAAGGCATGTTTTATGAATATCTTCTAGAAATGGCAACTGCATAGCTGACCCTGCCTGGAGGCAGCACACCAGACTAATTATTTTTTGAAAGGCTCCCAGCTTTATTTGGGATAAAATAAAGAGAGATAGAAAAAGGTAGAAAAAAGAAAGGTTGGTTGTTTTTTGTGATTTCTTTGTTTGTTTGTTTCTCTTGAACTTCTTGGATAATTAGCTTTTGTTCTGGAACTTAAGAGGCATTTTTTTCTCATGGCTTTGCCCTTCTTTTTTTTAATGACGTGTATCTAATCATTAGTTGGAAAAGCAGAAGCTGCCAATGTACTTGGAGACCAATTGACACAGAAGTCCCCTATATAACTGGGAAAATAAGCACAGACTGGTCATAGCCTGTAATTCAGCCCTTTGTTGCAGTGCTCCAGCAGCAGTCAAGAGAAAGAATTACAGTTTACAAAACAACAGTTACTTTGTTATTTCTTCTGTCGGGAAGCTGGTAGTCTATTTCATAAGCCTGTTACTAGAACTCCTAAGTCAGCTTATCTCAGCCCAGACTGGGAACTCATTGCCTTGTGACTACCATGCATGCATGTATGCAAAGCCACATCTCTGGTTGGATGCATGCTCTGAAAAGTTGTCTTAAAGCCATAAAGAATTTTTTTCTTACTATTTTAACATATTGTTTCGGCAAGCCCATGACAATGTCTCATACCAGGCTTTGGTAACTATTCCCATTAAAACCTGTTCTGCACATTTACCTCTTTAGTTATGTTCACTTTCTTAGTCACTCTTTCACACTTCTCCTTCTCTTGACTTCCTGAATTTTAAAGTACAAACCAAATAACCTAATAGTAACCAAGGCATTTTAGTATCATACTGTATTTCTAGATCAAGATAAAGGTTATGAAGAAAACTGAAAGGCAAAAGAAGTTCTCAGCGAACTAATTTATTAAAACAGTAAATATATGAATATTTTTATAGTAATTGATAGCAATAAAGATCCTTCTGGATTATATTCTTTAAAAGCTGATTTCCACAAATGCCGTTTCCATAAGCACTGTCATGAGATTAGAAGCAAAATCAAACTCACCTGCTGCAGGCATGGCAGCTCATTAAACAATATGCAGTGAAACTCTAATAATTAATCTGTCAGAGCAGTGCAAAGCAATGTAGCAGAAAGTGGATTCACACAACCTTCCTTTGGGCACCAAAATTGGGAATCTAGATAAATGGATATTTTAATTATTAACTCATGTGGTGATGGAAAACAGAGTTCCTCCCTATTAATCAAAGGAAATTCATAGTCCTGGAGCTTTCCCCTTCCCCCTTGGACACCAAGCATCAAAGCAATCTTAGGAAATTCCTGAACCCTGGGGAATACAATAGCAACCATGACCTCTGTGCTTCCTGCAAGCATTATGATCACTAAAAAAAAAACCAGCAAAAAAACAACCAAACAAACAAAAACCCCAACAAAACAAACCCAAACAACCAAAACAAATTACAAATTTTTTACCCAAGTACTTGCTGCTTTTACCCCTGAGGCAGCAATGAAGTAACCAAAAGATGCAGAAAGATGGGAATTACTATCTGACTGCTGGTCAAAATTATTCCCTAGTATTTTGTATTATGTTTTGCCACCCTTTCTTAAGCTGGTGAATACTTATTTGATTTCCTGCTGGGTGTGTGGGAGTTGCTGTCCCTCCTCATTCTGGAAATGCAAAGTGGAGAGGGTCTGTCTGGTGGGACTCCCAGCTGCTTGGACAACCTGAGCTTCATATTGTGCTTGTGTTCAGCAGAAAAAATACACAACTCTTAACTTCAAATACTCATCATGGAAAACTATGGATAGGGAAAGAAAATTAGTTTTAAATAATAGGTTCTAATTTTTATTTCCTTATGTTCACTGTTCACAGGACTTTTGTTTTAATCCTATCATGCTGTATTCTGCTGTATGTATGTTTATCATACATCTGTGTCAGAACTGTTTGCTGTTAATGAACAAGAAAAAAGGTTGTCAGGCCTCATATATCATGATGTATAAAAATAAGCTAAGTAATTGTGGCATCAAATGTGTGTTTTACGCAGTTTTAAGATTGTTTCAATTGTTCCTAATCTAAATTCACTTCTAAAACTTGTAAAACCAGAATCATTCCTCAGCTAAATCTTATTGCAGTGTTGTTTCTAAGCAAACAGTATCATTTGACTTCCTTTTTTTCTCATTTATACCATGGGGAAGACCACACAGAGATTCATTTGTTTTTACAACAAACACCAGAACAATGAGTTGATAAAGCTTAGACTCAGTCAACCTTATTCAATAGAATTGCGGCATATTTGGATAATTAGTAGGATCTGAAACAATAATTATGTATATTCCCAAGTGTATGCAACAGCAGGTTGACTTTGAATTAATGCACTGTAAAGACATGCATCAGAACTTAGTAAAGCTTTCATGTCACATGATCACAATTTATCCAACCTTTGTCGATATATCAGTCCTAGGAAGTAATTGCAGGCTCTTTTGCATGAAAGACTTATGCAAAAACAACATGGAGAGCTCTCAGGTGGGAAACCCTCACTTCTGGCCATCTAGCCATCTTAAAGGGTTATTTTCGAAAGCTTATTTGGAAATCATCATTAGTCAGAAACAGAGAAAAAAAAACCTGCCTTGCAAAAAGCTCTTGACACAGAGATGGATAACAAGAGGCATACCAGATGTCAGCACCTCTGAGTAAAGCTGGCTTAATTTTATTAATAAGAACACGTCCTGCATGACAGGAAGCACATGAACTTCTAGTATATTCCTTACTCTGGGAAACAGGCTCCTGATGAGGAAGAACAAAAACAATCATACCTTCAAGGAGCCTCTGTTATCTCTGATGTGAAGAAAGGAGGCTTATTTTTTCTGAAGTATAAGTAGCCAAGAACTACAGACAAAAAAGTTAAATATTCCTTCAGACAATGCCCGAAAGAGAAACATTGCATTGTTCTTCTCTTCCACCAGACAAGGGTAAGAAATATCATGTCATTCATTTACTTTAACTCACTTACAGTGCAGATTCATTAATGTGGACTTCTTAAGGCACGAGAGATTCAGGCAAGAACAATTTGCTTTTTTTTCTTCCTATGAACACTTTATCTGTTTTTGTAAACTTGTCATTTATGAACATACTTTAAGCAGAGGGCCACAGGTGGAGGAATATGTGGTTCTATTAAATTTCAAAATAAAATGTTCTTCATTTTCATGACTTCTCTATCCTGCTTTGTTCAAGCTAATAGAAACTATATTATCAATTTGACCTTCTAATTGCTTTATGAAAAACTGGATTAATAGTGAGATCATGAATGATAGGCTGCCAAGATCTAATATCTTTTCTATCAATCTTTAAAAGAGAAGACAATATAAGGCCTCTCCAGAACAAAAATTACAAGATTCTGAACAAAAGGAAACAAACTATAGTTAATACGACTGAAAAACTCAAAATTATTTAGCCAGCTTTTTAGCTAAGAATACTTGCATTGGCGTGTATGTAAACAGTGTAAACTGGAAAGTACATGTTTAAAATACAAAAATTAAGATGACCTGCATACTTCCTGCAGTCAAGTAAGTTTCTGAGGGATGAAAGTAATACTTTTTTCAGCATTATCATCTTGCACAGTACAGATGAATAGACTTTAAATCTGAGCCCTAAGTTCTTGTCATGGGTTCCCAAGGGAGGAGGTATGCAGTTAGCTGTTAAAATATGGGGGGTTGGGGGGCTGGGGGGCGGGGAGGGAGGGAAGCCCTGCTGCAATTGACTGTTGTGATCTACTTCATCTCCCTCTACACAGACCTCCTGTGATCTTGATTCACCACTCACCAGTTGTTTTATGGTGATCATTAGAGTCATGCTTATCAAATCCAGTCACAGGTTTTTACTAGAGCTAGGTGGCTAATACTCAAATCCAGGAAAGAAGCTATAAAAAGAAAAGGCTTTTCTGAAGTTGTGCAGCAAAGGATTATAGACGTAAGCAGTTAACATGGTGATAATATCTGAGGACTGTTAATCTGCTCACAAAAATGTATTGATTGTATGCCAATCACCAGCGGTCCCTGAAAGAAAGAAATGAATACCTGGACCTTAAATTCATTCTTTAAACAATTGTTTCACAATTGGTTAGGTGGAATTTCTGTTGAATGGAGTATCCTGAATGTAGTTTGCTTCTAATACTTCAGGAAAACCAAATTTCATACTTATTTACCTAGTAATTGTTCATTGGGCTGGCATAGGTACTTTTCAAACAACCCCCTGAATTCAGGCCTTGCCAAACCTGGAAGAGCAGGCAGGCAATATCACACAGGTCTTGAGGAATGGTGACAATGGCCATGCAATAACCAGTGGAGCTTGGCAAAGCCCCAGTTCACTGAACTTGTTTGCACTGAAGGTCCACTAGTAATTTTCAACAAAACTGTACCCCATATCCCAGTTTCTAGTTTGTTTCATAAACTTTCCCAAACCTGAAAGCAATGTGTTCTGCAAAATACATCCTTTATGTCTGGTATATGTTTTTAATTGAGCTTACTTTTTACAAAATGAATACTGTTGAGAGCAATAGTGGATGCTGTAAGTAACATCATCACATTCAGTCAGTCACTTGTATTTAGTCAAGCTCCCACTTTTCCAGGCAGAAATTTCCCTTTTTCCTGGCCTATTCTTTTTTAAAGCCTCATTAAATGAGGGGAAAGGTAGAGGAAAACCATGAAAAATTCTGCAATTTTTCATGGAAACTTTTTTTTTTCTTTCAGTAAGAGAGCACCTTCCATTTCTATGGATAGATCAGCAATCAAACCGGTAAGTTTTTGAGATATTAACCCAGAGTTGAACAAGTAACCCAGGAGAATCAGGAGACTGTTTAGTTAGATGATGCATGCACAGTACACGCTCTTTAATTCCTAGATTTGTCATTTTCTTTCTGCTTTCTAGCTGCACAAGGCATAGTTACTGCTGCTTGTAAAGCATTGGTGCCATTGACCTTCAGCCTGCCTTTATGCAGATCTAGTACTCAATAATATGATTATCTGCACGGTATAACAAGCATACATTAAGATTGTATGTGTAAGCACTTCAATGTTTAACATTTTTCTCTGAAATAGAAATCAGTCTCTTACAGTCTCTTATATAATAAAATACAATTTAGTTGCTCAATTGTAGAACATTATTTGTAGCAGAAGTGATGTTCTCAAATGTTTACAAAATGCTTGGGTTTGAAATAGAGGTTTTTTTCTCCTATCGAAATTTTGATCTTGGGGAAGCTGTGTACAGTATTCCTATGGGACTGTGTCTCTGTAATGTTCTCTAAGAACACAGAAGAAAATAAAGAGTAATTACATTGGTTCTTTAAAGAAAAGTCAAAATTATTTCTGACAAAATAATCTGCATTGTAATCTAGCTACTAGGACTATTAATCTTAGTACAGGAAGAATGCAGAAGAAAATTCCATCAGATTGGCAAATTTATGTCAATCTTGAAAAAGAAATCTGCCTTTATGCTATAGCTGGTTTTACTCTAGAGCTATTTAGAGTTTCATCCAACTTGTGTAAGCTTGATTTAGGGGTGCAGTTCTAGATCAAAGAAGACTGACAGTATCCGAGCAACAAGTGATTAATTAAACAATTCCTTTCAAATTGTCATATGTAAGAAAGTGTACCTAGCAAGCAAGGATAAGGGGGTGAAAATACAACAGCTCAGCCCAAAATCTAGATATATTCACATTACATCCAAACATATGGTATTTTTCTGGAAAAAAAAAAAGAAAACTTAAAATGTAGCCTGTCTGCAAAGCACCACACTATCTCCACGATTTATCTGTGAGGGAGATTATTTACATGCACCTCATACCTTCTTAGACCTCTTTCTGCTATGTGTCTTGACATAGAGGCGGAAAAACAGAATGAAGACATCAGTTATGAATTACTTTGGTCTCACTGAAGCAACACTCCAATACAATCCCGGAGAAAATGCTGAAATTAAAGTATTTTTATGACTCAAGACACCATAACATTACAGCTTTGGAATCATGAAAGCAATAGCTGAATGTTATTTCTTTATTGCCACTGGCTCTGTTCACTATGTTCTTCTTTTTTTTTTTTTTTGTTTTTCCAGGTGTTTTCCAAAGGTTTTGACAGCCCAGAATGCAGTTTCCCAAAGTATTCAGAGCAGGTAAAGGAATTGTCAGGAGAGCTTAAAGGTACAGCCCAGCCTGATCTGAATGTAAAAATACCGAAAGTGAAAAGGCAAAAGAGTTATTATTCAAATTCTAATGCCGTTTGTTGAAATGTTGCTTATCTGCCCTGTGCATTTTATGACATATAACTAGCAATGCATCTGTCCAGATTTTCTGAATATACTAGTTTGTTTGTTTCTGAATATACTAGTAATGTCTGTGAATATGTTCTGGCTACCCAAATAAATACTAAGCTGAAGTAATGTAGGACTTAATTTATCTTCATTGAATATATTTTCATTACCTGAATTCTGTAAGAGAGGAGTCCTCTTAATCTCAGGAATATCCTTCTACAGGAATTTTCTTACTTCTAGATATGATTTTGTTCCTATTTGAAATGAAAATATTTTTTTTCAATTTCTAGTGATGTGAAAATTCCATAGATTATTTCTGTTGGAAATACCAGCACAGAGCACTTCTGTTTCTGCAACTGTATACTTTCTATGATTCTAGAGGCAGAGAAAGATTGGAAAACCTTCAGAAGGTTTTAAATCTTTTTACATTGAATTGAGCAAGTTTGTGGACAAATAAGAGGGTGAAATTAACTGATCTTTCAGTTCTATATCTTTTGTGGTTTAGCCATGTACCCTACGCTTTGAGTTAAGTGCTATAGGGAGAAAAAGAGGATTCATCAGCATGGCCTCTCCCTACCACATTTTCCAGCTTTTTTGTTAGAACAGGATCTCTTGCAAGCACATCCACAAAAATCAAACAGCTCTGTTTTTGCACAACTGTTCAGCTGAGTTCTACAATCTCCACACACATTCTTCACTTCTTTTTCAGCCAGTTTACTGAGGCTGATAGCACTTCACAAAATAATTTTGGTCACTTCTGTTTTCTTGGCAAATAATTTACAAATCTAGAGGAAAAGAAGTGCTTGGTTTAAATGGCATACCAGAAGTTTAAGCAGCTGAATGCCTAGAGTTCAAAGACAGCATCTGTTTGTAATAAAAAGAAGGTGCAAGGCAAAATCAGTTCACGTTTATCACATCATGCAGAACCTAGGAATTAAGCCTAAGGAAAAGTCACACACCTAACCTCTGAAGTAATTCGGAAAGAAGGAAAAAGGCAGATCAGTAGGAAAAGCAAAGAACATTTTCCTGTGTGACCAGCCAGGTGCTCAGTTAATACTGCATTATGTATTACTTCATGTTCTTCCAGCACTTGCCCAGCTACAGTGACATCTAAGGGTGTCTATGCTAATGCCGAGGAAGAAATCCTTTCACATACATACTTGTACAGCTGAAATTTTAAAACCCCTGCAGCTTGCAGGAAAATAAGGGAACTACTATACTTTTATCGTATAACTTGCATGTTCCTGTAAGAACCCTTTCCTACACCATTATCTCTGTGACTGAACACTGATGTTATCATCTGAAGCAAACAGTACATAATACTTCGACAATTTTGTGGTGTGATATGATTTACTGTGTTTTGAGCTTCTTACTTCCTGCCCCCACCCCAATCCTACCCCTCGCCAATACATAAAACAGGCTGTGTTTTTTATCATGTTATAATATAATATGCAGAGTCCACAGTCTTGGCTAAACAAAACACCAGTTAAAATCATTATCTTCTTCAAGAAGAATCAGGTCTCTCATATATACCTTCTGAGAATGACTGTTACTTACAGTGCTTATTAGAACACAATTAAACTACAAATAGCAATCCAGTAAAAGCTAGTATTTTCTCTCTACATCATGGTGCCAACTCTCAAATATATCAGAAAATAACTGTAATAAAAATCAGATTCTTTTATTCAGCACAATTGTATGCCACTTTTAGTAGATAAAGAAGAGCACTAGGACTGTAAAAGTGCTCTCTTTATGCAAATAAACATGTAGGTACTTACAATCTTTGGAGATTGCAGGTATTCTCTCATTTTAGAGTTACAATGTGATATCACAAAATTATATCTACTTAAGCAAAATGTAGTTACTACTCTTGAACTTGTAGCCATCTCCCCACTACCACAAAAATACCTTAAATATGTTCCTTTAACTGACACTCTCACTTTTCAAGTGTTCCAGTAAATAATAGCTATTTGTGTCAGCCAGCACATATTTAAGGGGCAGGTAAGAATTTCATGCACCTCTCTACCAATCTTCCACACAAATTCTGAGCAGTCTTCTGCTGAGAGCCCTCCTAGCTGACAAGTAGCACTTTAACTCCTCCTGGCAAAGTGCCTTTGGCTTCTGCTCCCCTACAAGGAACCCAAGTGTTTCCTCTTCCCATTTCCTGGGAAGAAGAATTTTCTTTCTCCTGGGCAAAGTTCTCTTCAGTAACATCCTGATGTTTTGATATGACCTTAATCAGTTTCTTTAAGAAAACTGCAACTTATTTGTCACCAGATATAAATGCTACACAGTAGACAAGTACTTATCCAAGGGACTTTCCCTGTGACCAGAAAGGCATCAAATTTTACTGTGAGCTGTGTATTCTACTTCTTTGAAAATTCAGTCCTATATGCCAGTTAAAGAAATTTAAAACTTCACATTCAAAATCAATGTTGTATTCTGACACATTTACTCAGGGAATCTTTATCAGATGAAATTCATGTCTGTACACACTCACATTTTCCAGTAACATGACACCCGTAAAAAACAAATGGTGCAAAGCAGGCCAGACTTATACAATATCAAAGGACATTTAAGCACAGTCTAAAAGCTGTTTGCTGAAAGCTTTCACAATAGAACTGTAATAACTGAGATTTGCATATATTAGCAAAATCTGTCTATCTGAACTGTCCTGTAACAGATGAAAATGTTCCACTTAGGACACTGACTAAAGCTATCATTAAAGATAAGTTAGTACAATGAACAACAGGTTTCTTCTGTTCCTTGTCTTACTCAAATGCTTCCTTCACTTGTTTTTGGAAACCTGTCAGTCGTTATTTAGCACAACATTCAAGATTACTTATAATTTGTTTTTACCCTTAAAACAAGTCTTTTTAAAAACAAGGATAGACTCAAACAGTGTTTGCCCTAAGAAAGGACAGTTTGCACAGTGAAAAACAATGGTTTTTTTAGTTTTGAGGCTAAAGGCATAAGAAGAGGCTCAAGGCATTAAAAGAAACCAGTCACTTGAAACTGCAATAATTGTTAACAAGCTATATCAGTTAACAATTCCCGTTAACAGGAATGTTACTAAACCTCTATTGCTAAAATCATTTAACAACAGGTTAAATTAACGGTTTTTAAAGATCAGCATAGGCATGTCTGTTACTGCCTCAGAGAAAGCAGACAGCCTAGGTAAATGTGAGATAATGTGTTGGTAGGAAGCAATCACTGTTTCCTAGGGTTTAACAAAAAACAGGATTATCACAGTTGTACTTATGCAAACTGTGTTGTCTCAGTAGATGGCTAAAACACAAGATATCCAAATACTCAATCTGGAAATACAGCTACATTTCCAGTTTTCTTTTTAAAAAGGTTTTCAGACACGTGACTTCCATTAGAAATACACAGAACTCTGATTAAAGGAGGTGCAAAGTAACCCCTCCAGGGATTTAAGAAAGAAAACACTTCTTTTACACCAGTCTTGCCACTACATTCATGTAAAACAAGAAATATCCAGTTAGAAGAAAACATAGTGCTCTTAAATTAAAAGAGGCACAAAAGAGATTTTAGGAGCTAAAACTGTTGCTACTTAAGCAGTGTCAGAGGACTCTGTTCCTATTGCCATTCCCAGACCTCTGTGAGAAGACAGGTACCTCATCCACTTCAAATGAAAGGTCCAACTGCAATGGAGTGAGGTATAACTCCTGCTTTTGTGAGCTCAGCAACAGGAGGAGTCAGAAAAAAGATACTTACACAGAAAGATAGTTATGACTATGGGGAAGGATAGTTATGACAATGAAGACCTATGTCCTTTTCAAGGAGACAGACTGTATGCAAATGTACTTCTTTGTCCTAGGAAAAATTCTAGTGTGAAAATGCACTAGACCAAGAAACTATATGCATACACCTGTGCAGATCCATCCAGCTGACTTTCTCCAACCTGCCTTGCACCTTACACAGCAAGAGAACAGAGGTCTCAAAGATACTGCATTTCTACCAGTTTTCTACAATGGGCAATGAACAGATGTGGGAACCCTATTAGCTTCTCTAATGGGGAAAGCAGGAAGAAACCACATGAAACACCTCTCATCAGACACTACAGACCTCATAGAGGTGCATATCTGTGGCATTAATCTTGAGGAAGCCTGCTTTCCTTAGTATCACTATTTGCTCTTAAACTGTTGATGCTCTTTTTTTCCTACAAACCGGGAGCACTGAAGTTGAGCAGTGGTTATCTGCAGGCACACGAGCTGCAGAAAACAGTCTTCTATCAAACCTGCTACCTAGCTGGTTTCAACTTCCCACAGAGATGCAGCAGGACACTAGCCTATGCAACTCTTTTCTAGACAAAGAATAGTAGCATGGTACTCCATTCCTACTCCTGTGTAATGAAAATAATAGAATATTTTATTGCCACAAACAGTTCAAACTCTTGAGCTTTGTTACCTGACTAAAGCTACTTTGCAAATATATGTTATTTAAATTTGTCTGGAGACTCATAAGAGAGAAAAAAAAAAAAGAAAAAGGAAAAGAAAAAAAACAAACAATGTAAACAAAAAGTAAAAGCAAAAACTACCCCTGTGCTAGAGAAAAAGGAGGCAACCAACAAATATAGGAATCACAGCAACTCAATATAAAAACCTAAGAACTGACAAGAGAAAACAGGAACTAAAATGTGGTTTGTTCTTCAATTAAAGCAACAAAGCAAATAAAAATAAAACCATCCCTCAAAATATAAGGCAAACACAGAGCTAAATCTTTTCCCATTCAAAGCTCATGCTTTCTCCATGCATTAGTCATACCTCTAATTCAAATTCCTGAGAGCGCACCTAAACATTTGCTTTTTCAACTACCTGCTTCTAACTGCTTGTTAAAGGTGGAATGCCAGCCTCCTAAGTCTTTCTTGTTTGTGCCTAAGTAACTGCAATCCAGTCAAACTTACATGAAGAAAAGTTTCATACCTTTTTCTTATTTAACAAAAAAGGATTCTAACACTTGCATTTAGAATATACCCACTTCTGCTTTGACTAATGTTTTTTCTATCATAGACACAAATTGAAATACTGAAAATTCCATTTTTAAATATTAAAAAAAACCCACCATTTTTACAGGGAGAGTGTTCAAACACTGGGACAGGTTGTCTAGAGAGGTTGTAGAGTATCCATCCTTGGAGATGTTCTATGAGTCAGGGCGGTTAAGTAGATGACTGCATAGGTGTCTTCCAACCTCAATTATTCTGTGATAGAGAAAAATGAAAGCACATACCAGAAAGGAAAGGAGATACTGAAATAGATGCAGCTGCACACACAAAAACTCCACTGTTTCAGAATGAAGAAAGACCAGTGGTAGAATACAAAGTATTTTGCAACCATCTGGTGCTTTCTGTCTTTGTTGTTGTTCCCTGTGAGGAGTTCATCACTGATGTATAAGATAAGCAGACTTACTTTCTGCAGTGTAAGCTATATAAATAAAAATCAAATAAGAGTAGGGGAAAAGCAAAAAGGGTTGGAAGAAAATAAAAGTGTTTGTAAAAACTCTAATTCTTTCTAGTGGTAAATGTGTGTAATTGCGGTCATCAGCTGTTCAAAGTTCTTTTCCACTGTCCTGTTTCATGTATGTTTCTACACTCCAACATAAATCCTTTTTTGTTGTTGTTTTCAAGGCTTATAAAGTATGAGAAATTAAGTACTCACCACAGAAAAAAATTATTTAAAATTGGTGAAAAAAGTTCAAGCTGAGTTGGTGAAAATTTTAATGCAACAAGTTTCTGAACTAAAGCACTTGATTTCATGCTTACTGAGTGTTCTCCTTAGTTTCTGTGTGATTTTGAAGAATTTGCAGCTTTTACACTGATCTCCCACTCTATAAGGACCACTTCTAATAACCACCTTCCTAATAAGTGAATTGTCTTATGTTAAAGGCTGACACAGAACTTAGGGGTGATCAAAGTAATTTCTCTTTTTTAACAGATTTGTGTTTAAACTTAACATTCAAAACTTTTTAGGTAAGTAGTCTAAGAGGTAACTGACTCTCACTTTGGTTAATCAAAGTAGCCCTTAATAATAACCACAAATAATGAAACACCAGGAAATCTGTCTTCCTTGGGAAGACTGCAAGGTAGGAGTAACTTTAGGTGATCTTTCCTTGTACGAAGTAAAAAGAGGTACCATGTGCATGTTGCTAAAATCCAGTACATCACTTACATAATAAACACAAGGTAACTTAGAGTAGCAAAGGCCACATGTAAAGCTCATGCAGTTGACAGCATGAGACCTGGGATGGAGATGACCAGAAATCATTCCATCCTTCCACCTCCTTTTATTTTTCTAAGATCAGCTAGGTTACTCAAGTACTTCAATCTCAATTTACCATCTGTTAATGGCATCCACATGAATGCCTTTGGGAAAATGATAGTGATAATGTCAGATTCAGTTGTCCTGGAAATGTCCTTCAGTTCCACACTAAATGAGAAGCTGTGAAAACTAAGCCATAGTACTAGCAAGTTTAAAAGGCAGAACAATATAAGACCTCTATAGTCTAACAGAAGGAAAATTTAGGCTTTACAAACATCTGTCACTCCCTGAAGTTCGTTTTTAATGGCTTCTCAGAAAAACTTAGTTCTCTCACTAATCAGAAAATCATTCTTTAAAAAGCCATTAAGAGAAAAGGGGGATAATTTGGGCTTAGTTAATTACAAACTCTGATGGCTGTGTGCAGGGTAGGTTTGTGTACAGTTGTATGAATACCTAAATATTCTGGGGAGCTGGAGGAACACAGGTCTGCTTGAAATTAAAGATCTTGAGAAGAGGCTATTTAAACCAGGATGGGCAACACAGTGAGGGGTGTTACAAAACAGAAAAGACTTTGAATAGTCATATTCTCAGCTTGAAGTATAGGATATAAATTTGTCATGACCTGCCAAAAGTATCATGTGGTCTCCCCTCTATTCTTTATAGGTAACATGAAAGAGCTTAGCAGTAACAGAAAAGCATGGAAGCTATTGAGATCTGTAGGAATTCAGTGCTATCTAATGGGATGTTACATGTACAGATGAGTAAACCTCTTCATAAACCTCTGATTAAAACTTTTCTGCTTTCCTTTCTTTTAAATCCAGTTAGAAAAAACTTAATCCTAAACTCTCTGTTCCCTCAGCCACCCAACACAAATTTTATGTTTGACCTGAGAAACATGCTGGCTAGCTAGTGAGGAATTTTCAGTGAGTTATGAGCACAATTAAAAGCTCATCTTGAATACTGTGATAACTTTCAGTTTTATGATTGCTATGTCATAAAGATATATAAGACCTATCATTACCTATAATATCTGAGCCATAAATACTTCTGTATATGCAAACTGATGAGTTTAGAGCCTCGTAGTTCTTAACTGATCTGGTTGGAAAATAAAACATGGGGGATCCAAGTATGAGATAGCAGCTACAGAATACTTTAGTTAAATTTCTAACTTTTTGGTTCAGGATGAGGATGTCTTAGGGGAATTAAATCTCAGGAATGACTAGAAGGTAGTGAGTGTACACAGTAGAAAAAGGAGGTCAGTAAAAAATACTAAAAATTAAGATAGCGAAAACATTCTTGGTAAGAGCCATAAGTGTAGTATTTCACCATAACTGTAACAGACGAAGTGGCAATTGTTCTTGTCACTCACTTCTTCAACCTTTCTTTTCTGTATATGTCAGAATAGAAACCTTTATTTGACCAATGCAATTGTGCCTCACATAAAGTAAAGAAGCTGTGCTCTTCACCTGACAAAAGGATGCTTCTAACTGGGTCTGTCAAAACCCTCCATCTTGAGGGTAGCTGTTGTTGAGAGCTAGCAGTTCAGGGCACACAAAAGACATATGCCACTTCAGTCTCATCCTGCCTTAAATTATAACTAGTAGAGCCAGTTGCTGTGTGTCATATTCATTCCTTCCCACCAGCTGCAAGTGATTAATTCCTTCTGGAAAGAGAACACTCTGTAGATGCAGCTTCAAACGTTTTGTCATAGACATTGCAGACACTGTTCCTTTACCAAGGACCTTGTAAGAATACTGAGAGGGCATTTACTGGCACACTTCTACTCTCCTCCAATGACTTTGCAAAAATTGAAGTAAAGACAACACAAGCACCTTTATAATGTGATCAGTTTCAATGGCATCGTTTAGAAACATTTCTCTTGCTATCCCTTCCCTGACTTCACTGTGCTGTCTACTGAACAGAAGGAAATTTTTTCAGAAATGGACATTACTGATTAGAACAGGTG
Organism: Falco cherrug; assembly: GCF_023634085.1. Lineage (NCBI taxonomy): Eukaryota > Metazoa > Chordata > Aves > Falconiformes > Falconidae > Falco > Falco cherrug. Next base: position 75,599,675 of record NC_073720.1, on the reverse strand, counting down.
AGTGCCAGTGATCCGTTGCATCAGTTGTATCTTTCAACAACTTTGTTGAAAGATACAGTGTATCTCTGGTCTATAGCATCATAGGAGGCAATCTTGTTCTCCCCTCCTTGTTGTTCTTAAGCTTCTGGGGAGACCTACAGCAGTTGACAGATACCTCTATTTGGCCACATAAATTCTCTTACGCCTGCCAGAACCAGGCACCCATAAGGCCTGACTTAATTTGTCATGAACTTCCTCCAACAGAGAAATCAGTCTTGAGATGGATTCCATCCTAAGTAGAGTGGAAATCAGAGTACAAAACCCCCTATTTTTGCATGCCATGCTGCTAACAAGTGTCAGGGATATCAAAAGGAAAACAAATTTTCTATCCCTCGTTGGAAGCTTAAACTTTGGTTAATCTACTGCCTACCTTTAGGCAGCAGATTGAGACTCATTGCAGAGAATCAGACTAAGAATAGACAGGGTTAGTTAACAGAGGAATTAGGATGACTCACACACTGCACAGATTTCTCATCAAATACTCCAAGAATCTTATTCTGACACTGAATCTCTTGGGTGGATGGTGGCATGGGTATTCTTTCTTGAGAGCAAGAAGAACATGACTGACTAGCTGCTACTGAGATACAGCAATGAAGGAGGATCCCACCTGAAACTTCAGTTCAAAGAAACTGAAACTTAAGAAAATAGTCTTTTGTTCTGAACAGCCTGCACTAATAAGAAGCAGGTGACACAGAAGGATGCACAAATGTTTAAAATTAATCTTGTAGGTTTCAACTTCAGTTACTCTATCAAATCTGGACATCTTTCCTTGCCCAAATGTACTACCTAGGCCAAATACCAGTGGTCCATTAATTGATCTCTTAAAGTGCATTTTAACACAAAACTAATGTAATACATCCTTTGTACACCAGGCACTAAAGGAAAGCTGATGGGTGGAAGTGAATTATGCACTTCTGAAATACCATCCATAGAATAAGCTGAAATAGACCCAGAAACAGTATAGAACTGTAAACCATTCTGACCAATTAAGTGTATTAACATGCCACTTTTTTCCTTCCTAAGTGCTCTTTGATGCAGAGGAGGTCATACCTTTTGCAGAAGTGGCAGCAAAGATTTCTATAACTGAAACAATGGAAAGAGCTTAGTGAGGCTGTTGGGAACAAGCAGAGACCACTAAATCAGTAGCAACTGTTAGCATGGATGCAGCTCCAGAGGCAAACATGGCTCAGAAACCTACTGTCGGTTTTGACAGCCTGATGGTAACATCAGAGGAAAACCAGTAAGTAGTGAGGACCTAAGCAAGTATTTTGTATAAACTGCATGAAAAGAGGAAACATGACAGAATGCCTGGAATAAATCAATTTGATGCTGACCAGATCTAAGAGTTGTTTGACATCAAATTATGCTGCCTACAGGCAACATCTACAGAACACCAGTAATGCTCTTCCTGGTGTGTATAAGTGAGACTGAAGGTCTTCACAGGAATAAGGCAGAACTAAATTTCCATTTCTCCTTTCTTGCTCAAGTGGTTGAATTTACAAGCAAATATACAGGGATGGGTTAGAAGCTTGTCAAAGTTAAGCAGTGTTTCAGGAAGCTGCTGCTGCTAAGCATGTATTCTTGACAACAAACTGGTCTGCTAAATATTCAAATTAGAATGTGGCTTCCATTTGATCAAATGAAGTGGAATCACTTCTTGAGTGACTGAAACTTTGACTTACCTCATTTCAGCTGTTTGGGATAGAAAGATGCCTCAGTCCTAGGCAGTACAAATTAAGTGTAAACAATTTGTAACACTGGTGACAAAACCACCTTTGACTTACTGTAGGAATTCATAACTGCAGAGGAGATGTTAAGGTATCATCCTTGACTAGCTGCTGCAACAGGTGGTGCCAGGTATGGTCAGAGAGAACTTGCATTCAGGACTGTTCAGAACTATGCTTCTTTAAGCATATAAGGTAGTACTTTATGACTGCTTTTTCTGACCATAACACATTCCCTTTGAAGAACACAGATGCTACATGGCATCCCTACCTCTGGAATAGCTATCTTCTAAAATCATGTGCTACATGTTCTTTGAGGGTTTGACTTATAGTGTTCTTCACTGCTGGATTAAAGGATAGGAAAATTAAAGAAATTAAAATTTCAAAGACGATTGGATTTAACCCTTTTGGTGTTCACTGCTTAACGAGTATAAAGCAAAATCATACATTCCTGTTTTGAGATACCCACAAAATTGCTTATTATGGCACTGTCACATGCCAGTCCAAGACAGGAGCATGGTTCTGCTTGGATTCTCGAGAACAAAACCAAGACTCAAAAACAGAGTCAAGAGCCCAGGAACTTTATTTGCCCAACAACAGGTTTGCAAATGCAAAGGAGAGAAAAAGAAAGAAAGAGAAAGGAAGGAAAGAACAAAAGAGTTCACAGCAATAGCTACCACCCCGGAGCTGCAGCATCCCAACAGTCCTATTCATGTCTAGTTGTGGTGGGGGAACATTCTGTGCAATGTTACTTGGTTCCATTATTTTATAGGGTTGTCACAAGCTGTTGTGCTTAACCACACCTTCCACCCAGCAGTGGTGTGTGTGCCCAATACTGTCAGGTGGTCCTCAGAGGTCTCCAGGCCTCTCGACACCCCCCACACACACACCCCGCCCTGACCCCAGGTCTGGGTGCATGCACAGGGGTTTGATTAAGTTTTGCAGAATTAGCTACCCCCTCATTGCTTCATGGTGTCAGTCGGTAGGTTTCCTGCCTTAACAATGTTGTGATAAACATTTTTGTGGTGATAGTGTTGGCTTCCTGCCATAGATAAACATTTGCTGTGATGAAGTGATTTTCCTCCATAGCAATGTTGAGACTGTGGTGATGGTAGTTCGCACCACTGCATCTCTTACACTATCCGATGCATCAACATTGTTATCTTAGGGATTGTTCTCCACGGTGCAATGAATAGAGGCAGAGAAAGGAGGAAGGGAAAGAGATAGTGTGCATCAAAGTAGTTATGATTTTGAGGGTTCAGGAGAAGAAGAAAGAAGAAATTGGTTTACAGGGGCAATTACAAGATGAGCATTTGCAAGGGCAACTAGCATGTACCATAAGAAAAATTAAAGCAATAGTTAGCACAATTAAGACTGCACAACAAAGTAGCACAAGCACACACATATGATCCACTATGGCTGCATGAATGCTCATAGCACAGTATCTATAGGAGGCTGGATTAAAACCAGTTGCACACAAGAGGCTGGCATGCATTAACTTGTTCTTGATCTCTTCCAGGATGGCATGCAGTCATTTAGCAGCTACCTGTACCTTTCTTTTAGCAAGAGTAAACCTTGTTACTGCTTTCAGCTAAATTTACAGAAGCTCTGGAGGGGTTTGAAGCTACTTCCACAGAGCAGAGATAAAAACCAAGAACGTCACTGCAGATGTCTGGACTTTTATTTCAACCAAGCTCCACCAGGGAGCGCACCAGATCGCCACGGTGAAAGTAAAAGGAGTTGGGCAGAGCATGGGGGAATCTCCCAGCTTCAGCAAGAGATTCCCCTGGCCGGGAACTGTATAAGGATTTCAAACACTCTCAAAGTTCAAGCTTATTGATTCAAGCTTAACTAGAACAGGTATAAATTTCAGGAGTTCCCAATTCAGCCCGTATATACATTGCATTTGGACAGTGGAGTGGCTGACACTTACTCTTTGCTTGCTAATGAAGGGTTTTCCACATTTAGCATAAGTTATAATTTCTGCCTCCCCCCCCCCCCCCCGACAAAAATCTATTTTGATGCATTAAATAAATTTGTCAGAAGTAAACTGAATACAATGCCTTTGACATAAATGCCACTGTTGTGACGGAGTTGTGCTCTAAACTCTTAAATAAAATCTTTAATGTCCAACACTTTTATATCATATACATACCTTTTCTAATCAAGCAGGGTGGACACGTAGAGATTTCTGTACATGCACTAGCTCATCTGTATCTTGAACACATTTACACTAGGCTGTAAATCTGCAGTTTATACACAAGATACTTAAATGTTCTTCTATTGGGAGGTATTGGTCAAAGAGGAAAAAATGTAGATGGCGCTTTCAGTGTCAACTCACTTCTTACAAGCTGACTAGTAGTATGAATGCAGTTTGCTGTACCTTCTGATCTTGGAGAATGGACATTTGCTTGGGCAAATATCTCCTATTTGCCTCCCCAAACCCTAGCTTGACTGATCCAAGGAGGTAGACAGGAATCTTCAAGATGGCACGGAGAAGCAGAAGCAGCTGTGGCTGGAATGGAATAGGGAGCAGCCTGGAAGAAACAAAGACCTGGAATCTGCCCAGGCAGAGGTACATCATCAAGCAGTACAACTTGATACTACCCTAAAGTATAAATGCTGCTGAACTCATACCATGACTCTGCTGTGCAGAACACTAAGTACTGTGTTTGTGGTTTCCTAAACCTCTTTACAGCATATAGAGTCTTCAGTTCTGGCAGTAGTTTGTAATATTATCCAGTTCTTGATGGACATCCGTCTTGGCCTGATATGTGGCATCCATAGTTTCCCAGCTGACATCCAAGAACCAGTGCATCAGGTTAAAGACCACACTGAAGATGTCCATGCCTCCTCTGCTGCCACATTTTCCAAGAATCCTTCTAGCAATTATATCTGCCAGAGTAGAGACAGAACAGACAGAGCTAAGCAGTATCCGGATGTCCTACTGGACTACCTAATTCATAATATTCCCTTTAGAAAGCATTTAAGATCCTTCAATCCTTCTGACAAATCTTTGGAGGAGGAGGAGGAAGAAAGCTAGCTAACTTCTACAGCATTTTGGACTATCATGATAATGTAAAATATTAATCATGCTCCTTCTCTGTAGAGTGTTAAGAATAGTCAGAAAAGCTAAATATAAAATGTTGCTCTCTTAGATTATATAAAAGTGACTGGTTCATGACTGGTTCAGTACACCTAGAATTTATCTAGAAGATAAATCAATGTTTTTGTATAAGGCTCGCTTTTCATGCCTGCAGCCTTTAACTCTTACACTCTGCAAGCAGTACCCCTTGTAGTCACTCATTAAGCTGCAGGTACCTGTATGACAACAGCATTCACATAAAGTTAAAAAGGTAGGAGGGAAGAGTTTGACTACTGTACTTCAGCATAGTGTGCACTAGTGCGTGTAGTTCAAGGAAGATCACATATGCAGTTTTTACATTTTTTTTTCTTCTGTACCAAAGCTCTTTCAGCACAGAGAGGTTTTATGTATGACACCTGTTTATATCCTGCATAGCTAACCAGGCTAAACACCTGCTGTCAGTCAACACAACACTAAGCACCCAAAATGAGATTAGTCTAACTGGTCTGTTGCAAATGACTTACTTATCCTTTGGAACAGATGCCCTGACTTACCTTAAAACACACTAATTTTAAAATGTTCTAGACAACAGTCTTGCTTGAGAGCAAATATCCATTGCATTCTCCAATGACTGCCTGCAACAGCAGCTCTAGTTTATCTTGAGGCAAGTCTGTAGATCTTCAAAAATGCACCCAGGCTTCTGCTGGCTCTCGGGTTAACAGGATGACTATCTCTAGTCAACTCATAATGTGTCCTCATTGTCACTGTTCAATAAACTGGCAGCCTTAGGCTATTTTCCCCATTTTATTACTTTGGTTTATATCAAACACATTCACTGGTAACAATATCAGTCCTTCCCCCTCCCCATCCCCAACACCAAGATCATAACTGGGGGAAAAGTCATTAAAACTTGTGGCAGAAAAGAAAACAATGTTTGTACCTCTGCTTTCCCTCTTACTTCCAGTTGCAGCCGGGTTAGCAATGTCTGTATGAACTTATAATTCTCTTTACTTCTCCTCATTTATTTTCTTCAGAGTCTCCTGTAAACTTCCTTAACAAAGAGAACTCTTTGTATGGTACAGTTTATTTAACACTTGCACTATAAAGGGGAATATAGCCATTTGACTGCTGAAATATTGTTGCAGTAAGAATAGTGTGCACCTGTATGTCCTATACCACATTGTGGGAGATGTCTGCATCTTCCCTCTGTAAGAAGTATGGCTTTCACAGAATAAAGGCTGAGTCAAAACACTAGCAGGTCTGCCTATTGTCTCTTTTTGGTTTTCTTTTTAAAAGAGCATTTCATTGTCAACTGAAGTTATCTTTCATTCCACTGTTTGAACCTTGGTCCATTTCTGATTTCTTCTCACTTGTCACTTTGTGCTGTTTGACCTTATCTTTTATGCCTTTTGAAACAACATGGTTAATGGGATGCATTTCAGTTAACACTTCTGTTATGCTGCCACAGACTCAATGCCTGTCTTCTGCAAAGTCAGTCATACCTCTGAATGTAGGAGCCTCATAGGATTGCCTGGTACAAAGTACATCTATGCTGAGAACAACTATTTTCACAAACATCCATCCATAATGGATTATGTTATGTTCCACTTCCAGCTTCAAACAGAAGCTATTCTAGCTGAGCACAGAAATGTTAACTTTGCTGTTTTAAGAGGCTGCTGACTGCTTAAACAGAAACTCTTCTCAGTCAACTTCTGTGCAATCACTAGTTGTCAAAAAGGCTCAGCTGTGCTCCCTGCCTTGCCCTATATTGTTCCCATGTGCATGTATACATATAAAGTCCCTGAAAATAAATTATGGTTCTAAAATAAAAACAAGTTCTGATCCTGAGACAAAGAATAGTAATAATATCCAACATGTATGTGCTATGACTAATCCTATGACTGAACACAAAACCCCTTCCCTAAGTGTGGCTTTTTCTCTTTTGCAGTCACTGTCTTTATGGCAGTGTTCATAGCTAGTACATGTCTAAAGAACACTGAAAAAACCAAACACTTTACTGTCGTGAAAACTACACACAGAATGCTTCTGTTAGAATGCTTCTGTTAACTGAAATGATGTCTTGGAAATGGTTGGCATTCATCCTTGTCCTATTCTTTTAAATGCAGTGTATCCATGAAAATATTATCATCTACTGATAACTACATGGAAGCGTCCATTTCTGCAATAAAGAACTACAGAAATTCAATGTCATAATTTTTTCTTGGAAAAAAAAAGAGGAATTTTTGTTTTACATAAATGTGCTCCAGTGTTAATGTCTGTCCTTTTACTCAGATTTGTATTGTTACATAGTACAGCTGAGGGGGGAGAGGGAGGGAGATGACACACTCTTTAAATAATAGTGAATGTTGCATTGTCAGATAAAGGTTATGAAGTGTCACAATGTTGATTTATTCCTTCTATATGTATTCAAGCTGTTTTGTTTTTAATCAGAAGATTATCATCTTCCTGTAAACTCTTCTCTGTCATCTTCTGTGCAATCACTAGCTGACCTTCCCAAATCAGGAAAGCTAGGGGCAGAGGCACCAGTTTCATTTGTTGCAGAGATCAGCACTACAGATTATCACAAAACAGCAAGACAATGGAACCAACAAAAAACAACTGCCGAATTTGTATTGGGGTTTTGGTAGGTTGGGTTGGGTTGTTGGTTTTTTGTTGCCTGGTTGGTTGGTTTTTTGGCGGGGAGGGATGGCGTTGGTGAACTAAGGGATGCTGCCTCATTTTTTGGCTTGCAAGCTTGATTGACCAAATATCTATTTTTAATACTTTTCAGTTTTGACCCTGTTATGCCTCACCTCTAAAATGAAGATAATACAATTTGAATGTGTTGAAAATCCTGGAAGCTAAACAGTTTAGTATTTCATGATACCCAGACTACTCTAACAAAGTATCATAAAGGAGTCTAATAGAATCAATTCTATTTTCAGAGAGAGGCTATAAAAGATGTAAAATAAATTGCTTTCCACAGACACCAAGTCCTTGAGCTCCTCATCCCAGACCACAGCTTCATCTGAAAAGAGAGCTCTGGATGCAGCTTTGTGCTCACCACTTCCTCAAGCAATTCTACATTTCCTTTTGGACACCTGAAGAAATTTTTTTCTACTGTAACCTGGAGTCTTTCAGAACACCTGTCTAGGTACTGCAGGAGACCCTGAAGAGATTCACTAAGCTTTGTCTAGCCTGAGGGGCAAGTTCAGAGATCGTTGTTGTTTAACCCCTGTGGCAACTAAGCACCACACAGTTGCTGGCTCACTAGTCCCTGGTCAGTAATCAGAAGGGTAAAAGTGAGAAAATGTGTGGGTTACAATGAAGACAATTTAATAGGTAAAGCAAAAGCCGAGCATGCAAGCAAAGCAAAACAAAGAATTCATTCACCACTTCCCATGAGCAGGCAGGTGTTCAGCCATCTCCTGTTCCATTTCCATTTCCAGAGTTCCATTTCCATCAGGAAAGAAAGGCTCCAGGTCACAATTTCTTGGGAAGATAAATGTCATAACTGAGTGTCCTATCTTCCTTCTTCTGCCTCCAGCTTTTGTTGCTGAGCATGACATCATATGGTCTGGAATATCCTGTTGGTTAGTTGGGGTCAGCTGTCCTGGCTGTGTCCCCTCCCAGCATCTTGTGCACCCCCATCTGCTTGCTGGTGGGGTGAGAAGCAGAAAAGGCCTTGACACTGTAGAAGTACTGCTCATTGGTAACTAAAACATCCCTGTGTTATCAGCACTGTTTCCAGCATAAATCCAAAACAGACCCCATGCTAGCTAGATTCCCAGCCAAACTCTATCCCAGCCAAAACCAGTACAGAGAACCAGCATTTTTAACAGCATGGGTTCATGGAGCAGGAAGTGGCTGAGAGTGCCTTTCTGCAAGGGTGCAAAGGCCAGGGGTGACTCCATTCCTATCAGCTTCATACAAATCTCTTCAAAAACAGGTACAGCCATGTTGATGTACTCTGGAAACCTCTAGAAAGCAGCAGTGTACTTCTTTAAAACTACCAGCTGTTCAGAAACAGTCAATTATCAGTATCAATATATAAGACCTGGAGTGTGTCTTTGGACAGATTGGAGTGTAAAAAGTTGGATTTCTGGTTGCTGCAGATGGATTAGTGTTATGGCTTGCACCTTCTGGCTCTAACTGGCAGGAAAGGCCAAATTCAGAGAGAAACAAACAGATTTTATTTTTTCAATCGAGAAACAACAATCCAATCTTTTCTTTTGTTGATGTTTTATAAGTAACATTTATTCCATTTGTGAACATCTCCTTCTTCTTTAAATCTGATATCTATCCATGAATACTGTTTTGAAATGTGCAGTACCTTAACAGCATTACAGATTATGGTACTTTCAATTGATCCATCTTATTCTCAGGAGCAAATCAACACCACCAAAGTTCAAATACTTGCTTACATTTAGTGAAATAGTAGCTACTGCTAGAGACCTATAGAATTCTCAGTCTTTACTAAAGGGAATAGTTAAAGTTCACATTGTCAGGCACATGTATGTTAATTCTAACACCTAAACTCCTTATGTGTTCTTTGTTTACAGCTGCTTCCATGTGTCTAAACAGTGCCAAAGGCAGTAGTGACAGCTACACCTGGAAGCCATCACATCACGTACAAAATATGAAGTCAAAATTTCATCCCAAGGACAGTCAAAGTCCAGAATTCATAATGAATGGAAGAAGAGAGCAGAATTGCTCCAAATAATGGGCTGGGGAAATGAAAAGTCAGATCTTCAAAAGCTCATAGCCTCCAATAATAAAAGAATAATTTTCTAAAAATACTTACTATTTAAATAGCTGCATTTGCAAAAGTTTGATTCAAACAATTCAGAATGTTTTTGGAATTTTATGGAAGACCACTCAAATACAGCAAAACACATTGGTCCATGAAGCACCAAAACATAATCCTGGGGAAATCAAGACTTGAGGCGAAAAATAAGCCTTTTTTTTTTTTTTAAAGAGAAAGGAAAAGTAACACCCACCAAATGCTACAAAGCCCATTAAAATTAACCATTCCTTTGCACAGGTGTCTTGACAGAACACTAAGAAAAATGTAGCACATACTTTGTTCCACATATTCCTTCTTATAAGCAGCATGTTCCAAGTGACTCACAACTGTATTTCCCACAGCATTACTTAATCAAGCGTGTACTTGCAAATCTATAAATTCATTCTTTAAGACCAAGAACTAATGGCTTCAGTCCAACATGTCAGTATTCTGGATAAGGATATCCCCTTACATGGACAGTTTGGGGAGGAAGTGGAAGAAATTTGTGTGAATCAAAGTTTATGGAATATATGTATAGAAGATACACAGTATGACAGGGAAGGAGGATTTAGTAATCATGTTCTGGAGAGAAGCAGAACAGGAAGATTTCTGTCATAATATGTAGTATAGCCTTCAAAACAGTGAGGCGAGGGATTCAGTTAAACTGAATGGAACCTGGGAGTTTCTGGCAGCTCTGCTAAGGACTCCAGAGTCCTCAGAGCGACTGGCTCACCTCTGTGGAGCTCTCACTATGCTCCATCCTCACTGGAGTTTTAGGGAATCAGCCAGCAGGATTAGACCTTAATATGGGATTTGCTGACTACTTCACCTGTTGCATTTCTCACTAGCCTAGGAAACCATTTCTTCCATATCATAAGTACCAAGCTTCAAATTACAATGGCATAAAAAAAACTTTGCTCCTCATGTTGTAAATAGATAAACACTGGAGTAAAACAAATATGCTGAAGAATGAAGCTGTATTTTTCAGCAAGGGTAATTTGAATCAGCTCTATCTTCCTCAGTGGCCATGCATTAGTGGTGATTGTGGCACAGAGAAGTCTCTCCCCTTTCATACTCTTTGCAGATCCTTCATGGATTAAGCACATTTGGTGCTTAAACTCCATAAGGTCTCTAATAAAAACATTCTCCAGATGCTGGGTTAGGACAAAACCCTATAGAAGTGATACAGAAAATGGTGTAGGAACTTTTGAGTTCCTCTTCACTAGGACTTTATGCATTCATTTGTTGCAGGAGTTTATCCATTCATCTCCACTTTTAAAGAACACAAACGTCTTCCACTAATTCATCTTGGTAAAATAAATGCTTTAGGGATAATCTCTAAATCACTAGGACTGTGATTAGATTAGGAGTGTTTTATTTTAACCTAAGTGAATTACTTTGTTACGTGATTGCCAGTTAATTTATCTGCATAAAAAGGGTTAAAAATGCTCACACTTCAGCCTAAAATTAACTGCAAATAACTAAAAAGGGGAAGTACCTTCACTCTTATCAAAGTGCTTTACTGTAAAAGAGATACTAAAATGCAGAATGACTCTAGGTGGTGATTTCATGCGGCCTCAATATAGGTCCCCCTCTTATTGTTATTATCCCTCCCCCAGGTACAACAGTGTCTCCCTCCCGCTCCCTCATATCAGCTCATCCTCTTGTAGTACATCCATCACTCTAAAAGCTGGAAGGAGGCACAGCTTTCTGCTGACATCAATTAGGCACAAAGTAAGTCAGGTCTGCAAGCACAGTTTTCAAGAGAGTTAGTGGAGTAAAACTGGACAAGAAGGAGAGGAAATTCACTTTCAGCTCACCTAAATCATTGCATCTGAAATGCCCTCCTCACCCAGTTGCAATACATCCTCATGAAACTGCTCCCAGAAATGCCAGATAACTATGATGAGAGGCTGGCTAAATATTTTTGTTCTTTTTAGTTGTAAAAGTGTGGCTCACGAAAAAAATTCCACTATTAGACTTGTCCATACTGAAAAAAATTGCAATTGTACCCTCCCTACACCATGGATTTCCTGGGCTAACATCCACTGTTTTCCCTTTCCCAAGGCATCCTGATTTACTGATGTTCTAGTATTCTTTATTGACTTTGCTCAGTGGTGATCACTGGAAGTGGTGATCACTGGAAGAGGACAGAGGAAAAAGCTGGAGGAAGAAACCTCTGAAATTGCTACTGCAGGTCTGTGAGAAATCACCTCTTAGAGTGCTTCAGGCTTCAACATTGTGGTGAGAACTGACTTGGTGAACTGACGTAACCAGAAAGAAAGGACTGCTTTTTCTTCCCTTTAAGGTTTGGGTTCCTGTTAATATTCAGAACCGTCTTGTTTCAAATCTACTCCAGCAACAATCTGTCTATACAAACCTGCCTTTGGTGTCCTAACAGCAAGGAATTCCCGCCTGAGCTGTTGTGCTATTACAGTCAACTGTAGCTCTCACTTTCAAGAAATATTTTTGCTTTTCAGCTGGGAGGGGAGCAATCATGAACTCATCAACCAACAGCCAAGGAACAAATTCAATCAGTACTAAAGTGCCATTCTAACATATATGTGAGTGAAATTCATCCTTTTCACAGGTGATTGAGACAGGCAATTAGCTTAAAAAAGACATCAGAGGAAACCAGTGGAGAGCTTGATAGCAGCTAGATCTAAGCATATCAGGGACTAATTGGGCCCAGCATGTTTAATAACTCCATTGACTTAACAGTGTGACATCAGAAATTAACTTGGTTCAGGGCCAAGAAAAGAGAAGGGCAGAAAGAAGGAAAAGGAAAAGATGTTCGGAAGTCATTAGAATAATTCAGTACATTATACAAGAACATTTTCACTGGCAAATCAAAAAGATTCCAATATTCTTAAGTGCAGTTCCATGAGCATCTAGACACATTGCATATGACAGTTTATAGGTCATATATAGAAGAAAGCTTTCAAAAGCAGATATGAAACCGACGACCAAGTTTAAAATGGGAATGTTGTGTAAAACAGCAGCCCATAATTCTATTAAAATTTCTTGCAATTACTTTCATGCCATGTCCTATTCCCATTTCATAGCCTATTAAAGGTATTTCCAACAATACACAAGTTTCACAGAAGTCTTTAGAAATGTTTTGTTTCCCCAGAATTTCTTTTGTCATAGAAACCTGCAATGACTCTTTGGTTAACTTTGTTTTTTTTAATATAGATATGCCATTTATAAGATTAAAGTTTATAGATTATAGGTGCTTCTTGTATTTTTATTTAATTTAGAGCTACCACAATACACCAGGACAGAGAAGTTCTGGCACCTGGATCTCTGCATGAAGGAAGAGAAATACAGCAAAGGCAACTACCTCTGGCAAAACTTCATTCTTTTCTGTGTAAAGCAACAAGGTTTAAAATTCTTGAACTGAAAGGCATACAGCAAAGATGGTAAGACGTTACAATTTTGTCGTCAGATTCTCCCGTCTTTCACTTGGATGTACAGCAGCGACACATCCTTTATTTCTCACTCATTAACAGACTGCAGTGTTTGCTCTATTTAGGACCAAAACATATGTTACTTATAGGCAAAATCCCTAGCAAATGCAAACAAAGTTTGGAGTTACACCACAGAAATTCTATTTCACTTTTCCCAGTGAAATATTGTAAAAAATATGCATTGAAGTACACTAATATGCATGCATTCAGATTTTTTAAAATTATTTCCTTGAATTCCAACTCTGTTCCCACCCCTTTTCAAAAGAATTAAAGACTCAAGTAAAAAAGAAACCTGATTTGTAATATTTTTAATACAAGCAAAAGACTAGAGAGAAGGATGGACTAACCCTGCAACAGTGAAGTACTAACACGGAAAGCAAAGAAACAAAATCCTCCAACTTGCTATAAAAGCACTTTCCTTGCAATAGTTTTCCAACCTCCTAGAAGAGTAACCTTATAAACATAACTTACAGTACTCTGCAATTACCTCATTTCAGTTTCTCCTGTCAAAGCATTATATACTCACTGGAGCTGTGAGTTCTGAAAAGCACTGAAAAAATAACTCAGTAGTCAGTAGGACACTTCTGAGGATTGAAAAGCTTGTTTGCAATTATGCTTCTTACAGGTGTTTGACCTATTCTTGTGGGACTGCCTTGCCTTGAGATATTTAGAAAGTTTTGTCCAGAGTTCTTCATATGTACCACTTAAGGCAGTTACTAATGATGTGTGGCACCTTGGATCCAATCCTGCTGAATCAGGCAGAAAAGATTTCAACAAAGACTCCTACATGCCAGGAGACTGTGTACCTGTCATGCTGTGACACTTCTGCCTCTGCCTTAAAGCAGGTCACTTAAACACTTCTCCATTCATTTAATCCAGTGATTCAGTTATTGCTAAAATTATACATATGATTTTTTGCCCAAAACTGTATATACATCATTCACTAGAATATTTCCCATGTTCTAGTTCTAATAAAATAAAGAATCAAGAACTTCATTAGGAGGCTTATTTTTTAGTATTCAGATTGTAACGCTATCTGATATTAATGTTATGGAAATAACTGAACAGGAAGTGAAAGTCTAGCCTGAGTTACCCAGCTAGAGGTCTGTGGTATTTGTAAAGCCAAAATGCACAGCAGATTTCCCGAGTCACACCCTTAGTATAATATTCTGGATAAGCAGATTTCCCTGGTTAAATATTAAGGCAAAAAGCAAAACAGTGATGGACAAGACAATACTGTGCATATCACAAATACAGACAAAATGTAACTTATTTCAGTCTGTAAGGTAAGATTTTGCTTGTCTTTTCCTAAACATGTGCTTTCATTTCTGTTAGCAAAGATTCATCTAACTCTTTTTGGCTATGTATGGATTGTTCTGGACAGGTAACCTCCATTTACTGTTATTTACTGGTATTTAATACGCATTTAAAGATGTCATCTGCAACAAAGACCTTATTAACACTGTTCCAGATATACACAACTTACAAAGACACCAAAATGACTCTCTGAGCAAGTAGGACAGAGCCCCTAGGGCAGAAAAACTCTCTAACTCTGACCCTCGTATTCAACCCATAAGCCACAGACTTGCCTTATTAAAAGTTAAAATTACTTGGCATTGCTCCAATTCTTTTCTTGCCAGAAGGAGATACAGCTGGCATCAGCGGTGATACGCTGTGCACACAACTGTTGTCTTCCCAGGTCACAGGAGAAAGGGCTGCTGTTAAACTGGTATTAATCTGTACTTGGGCTGAGGCAGAGAACAGAGCCAGAGAAAAAATCCTCACTGCCCTGAAAGAGTTACAAACATACAGGCATTAACACAGACATACAGAGACTGACATATTAATAAAGATGCCAATAGATTGGACACTAATTTGAAGAAAGGAAGCCTCTCTCCAGCAAATATTCAGGCATGGATGGTCTCCAGTTATCTTATACTTTTGAGCCAGCCTAGCACAGAAACATTCAAGCCTGTCCCTGAAACTGAAGAAAGGAGTAGCACACGTAAAAGAACTACTTCTCCTGTACTCAAGAGCTAAATGGAGCTCACTGTCTGCTTTTTAAAGCTTAAAATCAAATTAAGCTTAAAGAATAAAGGAAACACAACAGATGCAACTAAATGTGTGCTCTTTCTCTAAGCTAAATGTGCTAAATTATGGCCACTACACCACACATTATGAGAATGTATTGTATACAAAATACAGAGGTGATGAAGATATATGGAAGTACAGTGAGGCTGGAGTGTGAAGAGTGGAAAGTGGGAAGTAATCTCCAAAAGCACACTACATGCATTATGATGCACAAAAATCACAGAAGAAATGATCTAAAGTGCCAGCTATTCTAAATCTCCATGGCACTCTTGACTACAGTACAATTAATCTGATGTTCATTGATGGTGGATTGGATTCAAAGAACAAATGCAAGAAAAGCTTCGTTCAGGAAGGGAAATGCAAAATTCACCTGAGAATGAATCAGAGAAATAACCTATAAGAAAGAAACAGAAAATACAGGTGAAAAGGAAGCACTTGTAACACCAGCAGTGTTCTTTATTGTCCTCCAAACACACACAAACTGGAGAGGGTTCATTTCTGGTTTCGGAACCAGGCACTAGTTTTCCTAGTTTTCTGTATATCTCTAACATAACACAGTGCTTTACAGAAAAGCCTTTTTTTTTAATCTATTGGTTATAGAAACATCTGGTAATGAAAGAAAGAAAGAAAGGGAGGGAGGGAAGGAAGAAGGAAAGGAGTGGTGAAGGAGGCAAGGAGGAAGGGAGGAAGAGGAGAACAATGTAAGAGTAAAAGAAGGAAAGAATAAAGAGCCAGCATCAAGGAAAGAGTTGAGGGTCTTTTGCAAAGTGAAAGCACTTTATAAAGAATGCATTTCTGAAACCAAACTAGAGTGTCTACACAAGGAAATCTTGATTTCATCATGTAGAGGAACAATACCATTTGTAGTTGCGGAGAGTGAAAACCCATCCTATGCAAAGATATCACGCGTTGTCCCAGGCTTTTATAACTACTTTCATGACCTGCAAGTTTGGTGGGTCTTGAGCAGTCACCACACAGGAAGCAGGAAAGGCTGTTTCTACAGAATACACCTGGAAACCTATAGAAGAGGGAGAGCTTGCCCATCTATACAAAGCATGGGAAAAGCTATTTTATTAAGCATACCACTCAGAGTCCAGGAGAACATGTACTTCAGTGGAAAGGAAACCTTGTACAAGCACAGAATCTTAGAGAGCTCAGCTGCTCCAGTAAAATCAGAGAAAGTGCCCCATAGGTAAAAGCCCTGTTCCCTTCTCAAAAATGTGCCCAGAGTCTTCAAATAAATAATAAAAAAATTAAGATACAGGAGCCATGGAAAAACACCATTTGTTCTCTTTTAAGGACTGTGATTTAAAGTGAGTCATAGTTATTTTTTACTAAGGTTATAAAGCAAGACCGTGACTTCACTGTCTGCATATCAGGGGACAGACAGTAGCCTCTTCCACCCATTTCTGCCCCAGTCCAGGAAGCAGGGTTATAGACATCTTTTCTGTGCTGCCGTCACCACTAGGAGAAGGATTAGTTGGGGCTGGCAGACACACTGAGCTGTCCAGTGGACTCAGTCCCGCTGCTACACCCTCTGCACCTGGGGCACAGCAGTGTGTGGAGGAGGAGAGCTACTGACACCAGCAGTATGCATCCTACAGGCTCATTGGACCTCTGCTCAGCTGGTGCCTCTCTACAGCATGACATTTGGCAGAGACATAATGTACTCCTCCAGAGCACTCAGAGTGCGCTCCCTTCCTCACCCTCCTTTGGCTTTCAAGAGCCATTATGTAGCTTAAAGTGTTCTGTGCACGCAGCTTCCTTTACATCTGCTGGTGATGCAAAAACATCAACAACACAAAATCCTCTTTAATGTGGATTGCAGCAGCAGCAGCCAGCAACTCTTTCACCCTGTCAGAGCAAGGAGCATTTTGAAGATGCAAAACATTAGCAAAATAAAGCAGTTAGGGTGGGAGGGGGGTAGAAGAGAATAAAAAAGATCTTGATTGCCTCAAGGGCAAAGGTAAGCTGGGTTCACAGGAAAAACAAGCTGGTTAGTAGTAATGAAGGATTTTGAAATGCTGGGTATTAAATTCTCATGATAAAGCCATAGCTTAAACTTCTAATTAATTACAACCTTGTACATATATTTTGTGTATTCTTTCATCTTCTGAGCTATCCAGTGCTTTGCCCAGTGAGAAATGGGATACTGAATGATACATTATTAATCTAGTCTCTCCTGACAAATCCTATGTTCCTGTCCTATGAAAAGAGGACAGTTTTCCTGAGAGAGCTGTGTCTGTAGAGAGGAAGTTGACATTTTCAAACCTCAGTAAAAGAGGAAAAAATAAGCATATAAAAATACCCTTGAAGTGAAGAATAAAAAGACACAACAAATGCTGCAAGTTAAAGATTTGGCAAGTGAAAACAGATATGGCATGTGAGAATAAGCAATATCAAGGAGTCTTCAGCTCATGAAGTCTGTAGGTGAATGCCAGATAACTTTCTGCTCCAAAGCAACAGAAACATACTAAATATGATGACATTGCAATCACTTCTTTAATTTTTTTTTTTTTTAAAAAAAAGTATTTCAACAGCTATTGCATTTTGAAATTGTGTTAGCTGGGCAACTTTATTCTTCAACACATGACAAGCAAAGCATACCAGATGTCTAGTAAGACTTTTGAAAGGTCAAGAGCAAATGACAAATTGTTTATGTTCCTATTCTTAACATCTGGAAATTATAGTTCCAGAAACATGACTATTAAAAGTAATTCTCTGTACCTTGAAAGGACTGCAATTTGATACACATCGGTGAGCAATTTCATAATTTACTCGAAGTCCTGTTCTTTTTTTTATACCTTTCAAATGATCTTCCACCTCCAGGTTGCTTCTGTGAGGCATATTTCTCACCACCTTAATACTGTAGCAGTAGTGACGTACCGGAGCCTCGTTTGCCCTGAATCACAGTCATGCCACATGAGGTTTTATCAAAACAGAGGTTATAGTCATGGAGCAGACCTCAGTGCTGTGAAACCTGCTGATAAAGGAAGCTGCCAGTCAAAGTAACAAGAGATACCACATAGACTCCTAAGGATGTCCTGTCACATAGCATTGACCTCACATTCAGTTGACCTATGGCCACATAAAACAGAGAGATGTCAGCATTTTTTGAGCTGTTGATTGATTTTGCCCTGCTTTCACCAGGAAATTTGTCACTGATTTCATTTTAACCACTGGACCAATAGCATCACAAATATCACCTGGAACAGAATGAGGCTGTTTCATACAGAAATTCTTGTCATCAGTTAGGCTTGTGGTATTGGTTTCTCAAGCAGTTTAAAGCCGAGGCCGCCCCGCAGATTGCCTGAACAGTTTCCTTGTTGATGTCATTATTCTTTATTACTTTGAAGGCAGATTAGACAAGATCCAACTCATCTGTTATCTAGCCATTTTGATGGTTTAAGATTAATGGCTGTGATAATAGCCTGCAGTGCAAGTCAAGGCAAGAAATTCTGAAGAGTTCAGTGTCATCCATAAATCCATATATGACTGCTTTTTTGATGTAATGAGTGCAAATATTGAACACAACCAGGATGAAGTTATGGTGATCCTGGAGACCTGTCCATCCTCAGCTTTCAGGTGGACAGGCAGCATTTACAGAAGTGCTGATAGGACTCCAGACTCTACAAAAGGTGAAGGGGAAAAGAAGGAAAGGAAGGTTTTGTTGCATCTGAAATGTCTCCAGTCTTTCCTTGGACAGAAGAAAGGGCTCCACCATATCACCACCCTACCATGACAGTTCATTTCTGTGAGCTCATGAGCTGGTAGATAAGTGGAATTCTCAAAAGCTAGAGCAGCATAACAGTTGGGTGTTAGGGCAGCAGATCATGAATGGAGGACCCAGATGGAGATCACTGGGTGAAGACCAGGTACCTTCCCAAGTTGCCACAGTATAGAGCTGTATGCCCTTTTGTGAGGGAAGGAGAAAAGGGGACTGGAGAAATGTGTCGTTTTTAGCTCTGACCAGGTAGCACCTCACCATTCAGATCCAGGTTTGTTCAAGCATGCAAACCAATTAATTGCACGTCTTTATCCTACACAAATAAGGAAGATTTAGGCCAGTCAGAGCAGTTCGGTGCCCAGTTAGACTGCATTTTAATCCAGCTTTAAAGCAATGCTGCATGTAATTGATCTGCCCCAAAGCAAGCAGGTCTAACACTTACTCCTCATCCACATCACTTGTCAGAACACAGGGGTTTCCTTTGTTTATTTATGTATTATTCCTTGAGACCTAGATAGAAAAACAGTTGTTACCTTAGTCATTGAGCAGAGTTTAAGAAATGCATATGGTCTTCACAAATTGCCTTTTTACATAGTGCTTGATTTTTCTCCTCTGTGTTTAAACATGGTACAATGTTTGAGATAGAAAGTGGACAAAAAAATGAGTTAATGTAGAATGCAGTTGAATGAGTAATTATTACACAACTTTGCGATGCCTTCTAAGTACACTATGCAACTTACACAAATTAAATACAAAAAGTCTCAAGTGTCTGAGCATACTGGCTCTGAAACAACCCAACAAAAAATAAAGATAAATAGAGAAGATTTTGGGTGATGGCTCTTACTAAGTATACTCCATCAGAACAGTATTATTTTATAATAAAACTATAAACAGCACACCAATTACAATGTCAGAACTAACAGCATCTTCTAGCAATAAGGTTCAATTTATTAACATTATTTTTTTTAATTGGGTTTCTTGTCTTTTTCACATAGCACAAATATTTCTCCTTTATTCTCAGACCCTAAACTCAACCCTTTATCTTATGTTAAGAGGCTAAATCACAAAGCATAGATGGAGTGAGGATAATAATTCCCAGCAGCAGTTCTGGCAAGAGCAGGTTGCAAATTGTTCATTCTGGGTTTGGCCATTTATTCAATTAGACAGGTAAACAGAGTATGAAATTTTTATTACACATGTCTATTCTACTGATTTGTTAGATTAGCTCTTTTGACATCTGCATAAAACAAAGATCAACTTCTACTCATTAGAACCCTGAGGAAAGATAATTTATTATTAGGCTTTGGATTTTTTTTTAAAGCATTTTAAGCTTCCTACATAGAAGGAAATAAAATCAAATTACTTAAATTTGTGCCTTTCCAATCTGGTGGGACTGCTAGCTTACAAGTATGATGAAACTCCTATCTATATATACAGGTGGAACTTATCCTACAGGACATAAGAATATATCTTTTATAACCAAAAGGCAGAAGTTTCTTTCTAATAACAGCAGCTGGGAAGTGAAGGAAAAACAGGAATATAGGAACAGGAAGGCAGCTACCTTGTCCATCATAAATCTTAATACCCGTTGATTTAAATGTGTTTACATATGTAAATGCAAGACATCACAGAAAGACCATGATTAGACCCTATAACATCACAAAGCAGTAGTTATTGCTAAAAAATAAAGTCCCAGGGCAGGTGTCCCTATTTGCTTTCAATCAAGTGCAGTGTTCAGTAGCCTATTGATTTCAGGACAAGAGTATAGTTTCAGTCCTAAATTTGGGAAGTATCAATTATTACATTTTTCAGGCATGCTCAATATCTTCTTGCTTTCACATGGGTGGTTTCCTCTCCAAAAGAAATTAAATCGGAAGGAAACGAGAAACCATTACTGAATATGGTATCTTAAAGGACAAGATCATAATCTTGTAATTAGGTTAGCTACTGCATGCTTAACTGTCTGCACAAAACTTGCATCCAGCTCTGGCACAGATGACATTGTGCCAGATTTCACACTGGCAGAGGGTCAGAGTTTTTGGATGCAGAGGCAGAGATACTCTCAGCTCCAGAGAGGGTTTTATTTTCTGAAGGTCACTGCCAGGGCTGCAGTTCTTCCAGTTGTACCTGCTGCTGTCTTTGAGACAGCTGCTTTGGGAGCTGGTATCTACCAGACGTGACAGCACAGGTCTGTGATTGGAAAACTCAGTTTATATTTGCACTGCCTTTGGGGTTACAACTAGAGTGTCTATTAAGCTAAACTTCTAGCAGTACCCAGTATTTAGCCCTAACAGTGCTCAGGATTACTTTAAGTAAAGCCACAGCTGTGCACTTGAACTCAAAAAAAGTGGATGAAACACCATTACTTGTAGCAATTATTTAGCATCTTGCTTATATTGCCAGCAGACCCTTACATCTCCTTCCAAGATATCTTTTGGGAAAGCCTGAGCAGTTTTTTTCTGCCATTCATGAATGGCCTGTTTGTCCAGTAGTCTCTGCCTCAGCAGAATTCATTCATAATTTCCTAAACTCAGATAGATCATGGGTATCTTTAAAGTCTTTTACAAGCTAAGAAAGGGACAGATTCCTTTCATTATTATGGTCCAGATTTACAGCATTTCATTTTTTAAAAAATGTATATAGGATAAAAACAGGTATCTGAAAATGAGTTACTGATTTAGGACAAAAACAAAATATCCAGGCGTATTTCTGTATACAACAAATGGAGCACAGTGCTGCACTCATGAGACCAATTTTCTTCTGCTCACTGAAGCATGGATCCATACCAAGCCCTTCAGTTTTCCTTATGGCTCTCTACAACTGTATCCCCTTTTTTCCAAATGTATATTGAGTTTGCCATTCAAGTAGACTTGCCATATGACATTTCAGCCATGCTATGCAGGACCAGTGGGTGTCCTCTGTCGCACCTTGGTCTGTATTGCAGTAACAGAGCTGCAAGGTCCTTCCTTGTCCCTATCACCACAGAAAGCACATGAATGCTGCTTTTGCGTACATGGTTGCACAAGGCTGGAGGCCACAAGAACAGCCTCTTCTTTTTGGTTGCAGTGATCCCAGCACACTGATTCTAGTGCACATAAAATGAGGAGAAGACTCTTTCAGGCCTGTGTTCCTAACCCCAGGTACAAGTCTTAGCTGACCCTCTCCAGCCCTTTCAGGTGCCATTGCAGGAGCCAGGTTTCACGTGTGAAAGATGGATCTCATCTGAATTGTCTTTGACCTCCCCAGCAGGCACACCGGCTACCTTACATATGGTATTGACTTACACCCTTCTGTTCTCATTGTAGTTATACAAGCCCTACATTTCATTTACAGGCATACAGATATAGAGGAACTCACATACATGGGGCTGTGTGTGTAAGGTAAACATATTTTCAAAACTGTCTGCAGTATGTATTTACTTCAGCATAGACAATGTCAGGATGATCTGTTTCTCAAACAGTTTCAGGCATCAACTCATGTTCCACTCCAGTTAATACAGTTCAGCAGAGGTAGAAGCACATGCACTGAGAACTGGGAGCTCATATAATGCCTTCATAACAACAACTCCAAAAGGAATTTTCACGTTCAATTGCACTAACCAAGTTGTGCGCATTTAATGTTCCCATCCAATGTTACCTGCTGCAGTCAGTATGTGATCACTGCTTTACCATCATGTTACTGACAGCCAGCTTGCTAACACACATCCAACACTTGCTGTAGTTTAGTTTGGCTAGGAGGAAGATAAGCAATCAGACCAGAAGAAGCAAATAGTCCACTTCATTAAAGGACCACTTTGAAGTGAATTTTCAATTATATTTCTTTCACTGTCACAACCAGCTAGAATTTTACTTTATTTGCTCATAGTTACTTCTTCAGATTTTAGGTTTTCAGTGTGGGTAAAGTGTATCAACTAACCACTGTTCTTCTCTTTAGTAGAAGTATATTTGAGGCAGAATAAGGAGTAACTGCTAAATTTTTGGCTGATGCTTCTTTCTTCTGCCACACCCACCTTAAGTTTCTCCATCCCTTTCCACATACCCACCATTCAAACTAGTGAAGAAACATTTACCTTTTATTAAAACTGTCAAGAGAAGTACTTGCTTTTCTTAAAAAACTTAAGAGATTGATGGGATAGGTCAAACCCTTCTTTTTACTTTGACAAAGAACTAGGAAAATCAGAAGTTTGGCTAAAGTTTCATAGCTTTCAAGTATGAAAAAACATAATCTGGGAAGAAAAAAACCAGAAAAACTGCTAAAAAGCTATGAGCAAAGACGCAAGAAAATGCTACAAAACATCTGTAGATGAGCTACAGAAAAGAGCGAGGATTTGTTACCATTTCATTTTGGTCTCTCCCTTCCTCCTCAAATACAACTTTAAAAATCCCTGAACCTTATGTCACAATGTCTCTTGCTGTAGTAATAAATGTCTCTGCGTGACCTTGTAAACAGAATAATTTATGAAAATGTGTTTCTCTGCTGCTCAGCTACTCTGTAACCCACTTCCTCAGTCTGAGTCATAACAGCAAAGATTGGAATTAATAAATCCTGATCTTCAATACTATTTTACCTTTTAACAGGTAAAATATCTTGCCTGTCTTGCAGACACTGCTATGTCTGAATTTGTTGTAAACAGAAGGGTTTGGTATTCTTAATTGTGTAATTACATTTTCTTTAGCCTCATTGGAATTGAGGAGAGTAACTCAAAAAGATAAAGAAATACTCTGAGGTCTTGGCACATAATATAGCAGAGGACACTGAAAAAAACTAGTACTTCTCTTATGCAAGCCATGAGAGCAGTAGCTAGAAGGTTGTCTAGATCAATGTCAGCTCAAGATTATGAACTTTAGGAGTGGCTGACCTACCCTTAGACAAAGATGAAAATCTATGACTATTCATATTGACAGTTGTGTACTGGTCTTCATGATGGATATATACCCTTTCAACTGTGAGGCCATGACCACAGGCAAGGTTTCTCAATTCATGAAAACCTGTAAGACGCAGAGTAGGGAGGAAAACATCAAACAGCGATCCACAAAATTGCCATAAAATAATGAGTTCATACACTCCTGAAAGCATAAGAAAGCTGGCAAATTGTTGAGAAAGCAATTTTTTTAAATTTATCACCATTTTTGTTTTGTTGTAAATGATAACCATGATGGCAGCACCACACCAATTGCTCCTTGTGTATTTAAACAAAAATGTGATGGTCCTAGGATGTTAAAAGATCAGAACACTTTCCTGCAAAATAAAATTAGAGGATTATAATTATTAGTAGTAGCTAAATTGAATTCTTATCTTTCCACATCGTTCTCTATGCTAAAGGGACCATTCACGTAAAAATGTCCTTCCAAAACATTCCATGATGGTTTACACCCTCCTCTGAGGCCACAAAAGGCCTCTGGGTAGGGAAAGGGTGCAGACATTGGCAAGGTCATTTCTCTGTCTCTACGTGTTACCAGTTTCCCTGTTTGATTCCAGATACTCCCGCAGAAGGTGTAGCAAGATCTTGTACATCTGTCATCGCAAAGTCTACTTGTTGATGTATAGGAAGGTGCAAAGATACAGGAGCTCCTCCCTGCCTGGAAGTACAGGAAAGGTTTTTTAACTCCTCAAAACACAAAAGATTTTGTTTCTTAAGGAGGTTGCCAAGAGACAAAATTCCTCTTTTTCATACACTATTCCTATTTAGTGAACCGGAGGAAAGATCTTTGAAATCTGCTTTTAGAAGAAGGTGAAAGTAGCAAAGGTCTGATTTGACTAATAGAAGGTCAAATGCTTCCTCTGTCAATGAGGTATAAACCTGGAGTTCTCAGGAAAGCAGAGCTTTAGCCTGGAAATTTCATAAAGGAAAGTCAGCTTATAAAAAAGACAGCAGAAACCATTTCTGAAACCATGTCTCTTCACTGTCATCATCAAGTAAATTAAGAGGATGAAACAATTTCACATTTAAAGAGATCAAAGTTCTGAATTTTTTTTAACCACTTGAACCAAATACATTTTTCTCTTAAAACAGGAGTCCTTCAGTTGTTTACCCCTTCTGATTAACAGGCAATTAAAAAAAATTAAAAACTACTAAAAGACTCAATGAAAACAGAAGGAGCCTCCCCAGCTCCCTATGTGTCCTGAACTATTTCAGGGGAAGCCATTCCACTGTACCCCTATAGCAGAGTAGGGTGAAAACTTGCCAGAGTTGCTTCTACTTTCTCCTATGGAAGAACCCCCTATCCTCGTTTTTTTAAAAGACAGTTACAAACAGAAGAAAAGCAGCATTTTCCCTGTGTTTTTCTCTACCAAGGCCTAAACACCAATCATGTTACACATGAAAATGGCAGTACATTTGTACTGTAAGATGCACGCTTAGGAATGTTCTCTGAATTTCTGACATTTGAACCACAAAAAGATAAACGTATGATTTGTAAAAAAACAGAGCTGGAAAGGATTTCAAACAAGTCACCCAATTACACCTCTTTTCCCCAAAACAAGAACATATTTCAGGGTTTTAAATCCATGTATTAATTGTGATCTATTAAACCAGACTTGCAAACAACTTGTAAACTACCCTAAACAAAAAGTAAACCTTTGTGTGAAAGCACTGCAGATACTGCAGGTAGGGTCCATGAACAGCACAGCTGCCAAAAGACTGAGTATGTGTTGTCTGCACAGGCCATGGCTGAAGAAGAGCAAGAATCCCAAAAATCTGATGCACGCTAAACACTGTTTACAGGCTGTCTTGCTCACTGCCCTCGTAGATCTCAGCAACTTCCTAATGAAAAAATAAATTTATTTTTAAGGCTATGTCTATCATTTTTAGCTGTCTACATCTTTATTTCATTATTACTTCTTCTGTGCCCCTCTTCTGGTTCTAGCTCCCTGTGCACCCAGCAGATACACTACATTGCTAAACATAGAACTGATACACTCGGTCTCCAGAAAAACTACATGATCTCTTCAGATCAGTGACTTTCAAAAGGACAGAGGGTATGGATCTGTACACTCAGCTTCTACTTCCCTGATCCCTAGTGGCCTGCAGGAAAGGATTATTATTTCAGGGCAGTCCCTCCTTTCTCTTTCCTGAGGAATAATTTGGTGCATCCTAAACCACCTCTATCTAAATATCTGAAAGTCATTATTTGTATTAAGCATACAGAAAATTATATTCTGTAACTTCCCTAGGTAGCTTCTTTTATTAATCATGCACCCATAGTGTAAAAGGTTTTACCCAGTGTCTCGCCAGCTCTTTTTTCTTCTCTTTAGCTGGAAGTTACTTTTAACTTTAGCCATGTAAAGGTCATGCAGAAAGGTCTACTGCCATACCTTATGCAAGTATTTTAGTTCTGGAAAACAGCTACTGTTCATCTCCCTTCAGCCTTGTATTTCTAAGATGAACACAATTAATTCATTCAAGCTTCCTTTATAGGCCCTGTTTCATAAATCTGTTATCATTCCTGGTGTTCCCTCCTGCACTCTCTCCAGTCTGTGAACAACATCCCTCCAGTCCTCTGTTTACACTGGGACAACACAGTGCCCCAGTGCTGGCCTCACCAGTGCCTCAGACATCATTTATTTCCTTCCACATCTGACATTTGTTTTATTATGTGTCTTCCCCTGGTCCCCAACAGCACAGCTGATGCAGACTCAGTCTGTGATCTACAGCATCTCTGTAATCCACCTGTTCTTTGTTCACTTGCTTATTATTTTTTTTTTCCTTTTGCCTCAAACATAGTACATTGCATTTGCACTTCCTGGATTTCATCTTGCTGTTACTGTGCACTTTTTACAATTCCTGGATTTCATCTTGCTGATACTGTGCACTTTCTCCAATTTATCAAAATCATATTTAATTTTAGACCCATAACCCATCATGCTTTCAGCCTTTCCTAGCTCCACATCATCCGGATTAGCACAACATTTCCATTTTATCACTTAAGTCATTAAACAAGACATTATCTCTCT
Source organism: Falco cherrug (assembly GCF_023634085.1). NCBI lineage: Eukaryota > Metazoa > Chordata > Aves > Falconiformes > Falconidae > Falco > Falco cherrug. Next base: position 75,572,800 of record NC_073720.1, on the reverse strand, counting down.
GCTACAATTAACCCTCAGGCCATCACTTGCAACATCTTCCCAATATAAGGCAGCAAATAGGGCCACAGGCTGAAAGTCTGTATCACGTTCTGTATGCAGATATGTGAATGTCTCATAGCACTGTGTCAGTAATAAATACTCAGTAAACATCCTCTGTTTCTGTCATGCCCAGCAAACCAGGTAACCTGTCAAGAAAAAAATTAGATTAGACTTGATATTGTAATTAGTGGGACAATTTGAGGGCTTCAGCCATAGCCCATGGATGTCTGCAGGGAGTTCTGGAGTGACCATATTGCCAGGTACTTCCATTATTGTTTTGTTTGCCGGAGTGGTTTTGGTTTGTTAGCTTGTATGTTTATGATTCACGTATGATCAACTCTTACTTTTTACTGGTGATTTCATAAAACTGAAACATTCTTCTCACTTGGGACTGAAAATGTAAAATCAAAACAAAACACCAGATACATCCCCAGAATCAGGAATTTCAGTCCTCAAGGGACATCTCTCTTCCTCCTACATCAGCAAAATCTTACTGTTGCTGCCCAGTAGCAACCTGCAGTTCACATTGCTACTAGTACATCACATCAAGTTCAGCTAGTACCTTTCCACCGTTTGGTCATCTGTCCTTCCCACTCAGCTGGCAAGGTAACCCTATATTACCACGTGAGTGTACACACAGCCATACACTTAAAATCAAAAAGTGAAGACAAAGTAGATATAGGAAGAAAATTATCAAAGGTATCAGAACTAGTATAGCTTCCTGAATTACACCACTGAAAGTAAAAACTACATTGCAACTCTCCAGGCATTTTTATCTGAAACACACTGTAGATTATAAATTCTCCTAGCAATTCTCCTGGGACCAGAATTCAAAAATCCACAGCACCTGAGTAATAGGATACTGATCTTCCACCGCCAAGGTCAGCAAAAGAAAAGAAGTGTCTAGAGTATATTGGATGGGTTGATATTGTCACTTTCAGAGACAGGCAGTCAAAACGCTCATTCTGCCACCTGTATATGTTGCTTGAAGTGCAGGACAAAAATGTAAATACATGTGTAATCCAGTGACTAGTATGAATCAGTGATCTACAAAGTGTGTGTTCATGCATTACAGGAACATAAAGATACTTGGTGTCTACCTCACACCTGCCTGAGAGGAAGCCTTCTGCTCATCCCTGTCTCTTCTCAGTTTTCTTGGTTTCAGTCATTTCAGCACAGACCCAGCCTCAGCAGTCTCAGAGCACAGAAACGCAGTTGTCACAGAAGTGCGTTTCTGCACTTCTCTGTGGCTCCCATCGTTTTGATTCAATTACACTTCGATGCATAGATAAGAAGTATCAGCAGGAATTGGCTTCTAATTCTGTCACTTATGACAGAACTGCTATTTGCTGCATTGTGTGCTCCAGGCAGCCCTGCTTTATTGCAGTTCTTTTTTATGATAATCTAGGACAAGCTTTATCAACAAAACAACTAAATTCCTGTTCTCACATCTTTCTTTATGATCTGAAAGAAAATTGGCACTTGATATGTCTAAAATAAGTTCCATAATGGCAGCAAAACTGCTTAAATACATTCAGTGTGCTGAAAATATCAGATAAATGGCAGGCCTGGCTCATGTTAACAAGCTTTGCACTTTTTGTGTTCTTTTCATCTGTGACAAAATTCAGCACTTACCAGCCATTAAGGTTGCATTGTGCAAGTCAAAAATGCAGACAGATATTCTGAGATAATTTTAGTCATATAATTACTGTACAAGACATTCAGATATTGTATGCTCAGATATTTTTTTTCTCCTTTTAACAAAACATGCATATAGAAAAAAATCAAGAATTCTAAGAAACAAGATTTTATTTATGTTCATCAAAACAGCTGTTTTGAAGACGGCAGGATTAATGGCATTATCAGGGACCACATCAACCAAAAAGGTCATATCCTAAAGCAGTGAGAAAATATATACATGTTTTCAAACTCCAGAAATCTAAAAACAATGCCAGAGGTGATTAGAGCAACAATATTACAGCAGTCTGCACAAGGAGGTGCTGGATATGCCACTCCTTAATTGCTGACATTCAGAAAAAAACTTCCTGAAGTGAACATATTAACCGTCTCCTCTTGCAGTTACCTGCCTATTCAGACAGTCTGTGTGATGGCACATAGTATCAGCACCTGCTTCCTATGGACCTGGGTCACGTGGCAGCGATTCGCTATTCCAAGGCACTGCACAGGACAACAGAACAGGACTTTCAAAAGAGCTCACACAGTCTAAATGCAAGGAAAACAACAGGAAAGGGAGCTTTGAGAGGACAGAGGGAGGCATACACGAACTTGCTCAACGCAGCCCCTCAGCCTGCCACTCTGCAGACTGTTAAGTTGTTCAATATAACACCCATAAAAACCACGAGAAAGGAGAGAGCAGTGCAAGGTGAGTAGAATAATGCCATGTCTCCTGCCAGCCATCTTCAGTCATGAAAGATTTTATCTTTACAAAAAGCCAAGCTTCATGTCTGTTTTAATCAGTTCATCACCATATGGAAAATGGAGGTAACATCCTTGGTTGCACAATGAAGGGCTGTAAATGAAAGAAAAGTTCATGACTTCATGTTAGCTGTCCTACTTCAAGTTATCTGTGGGTTTCTGGGCCTGCCAGTTCAAGATGGAGTTATTTCTGAAAACTGGGTTTCTGAAAATCAGAAACTAAAAGAACACTTTTCCCATGTTAGCCATAGCTGAAATTCAAACCAAATACATAGTAGTTTTAGGTTTAGTGAAATATAAGGGTGGAAAAAGAGAATCTTTCTCATGGTCTGAATTTTCAGGTTTCACGAACTGTAAAAAAAAGAACCCTCTCCAAAAAAAGGAAAACAAAAAAACCTCTTGAAACCCACAAATAAAAGTTTTTCTCGATAAGCAAAAAGAGCCAACACTAGAAAGCTCACAAGATAGGCTATTTTCATATGCTTTTCTGATTAATGAAAAAATGTAAATAAAATTCAGAAAATTCTTGATTTTCAGAGTTCTCAATCTCTTCTCCAAAATGAAGGAGCCCGAATATAAAAAAAATCTCAGGGAATAAGTAACTCCTGCAGTTCTTCTTCAGAGCACTTAAAATGTCAGTCACTTTATCTAAATCAAAGGCTCTAGCAAAGCTTTGGCTGTTTGCTGAGCCCAAACATGTGGCTTTCACAACCTGGTACATGCACAAAAGCAAGACGCAACTTGTGTTATTAAAAGGATGTTTATGACATAAATATCTGCTAGGGATCAGAGAGACAAAAAACCAGAATAATTGGACCCTGGTTCTGGCTGTGAGTTTGCTGGGTTTCAGGATTGTTATTCTGTAAGGACACTTTCCATCCTGAGATCTGAGTATTTATTAATCTTAACTGATCAATCATTACAACATGCTAATACTATGACATGCAAGTATTATGAGACTGAAAAAATACAAGTGAAGTAGAAGTGATGAGAAATTCCTTTTCTGTTATGATTTCTGAAGTTATCTTTGTTTCCTGCATTGACATGAACAGTAAGACAGAGAGACATACTTCATCTTTCCTAGGAGTGTGGTTTTTTGGATCCCTGTCATAGCACTGCAACATGTCTTTATAGGACTGCTTTCAGCCAATGGCATGAACTATATCAGGTGTTAGTTTCATCTTCATTTTTTTAAAACTGGATGATTTTTTACCATAAGGATCTCTAAGAAGTCTGTTCACATTATAACAAATGTCAGTGAACATCCATGAGTTATTGCTAATTTGCTCAGGCTAGTGGCCTCTGGCTATCTCAGCTTTTAACATATTAGCCACAGGAAAATATATGCTCCCATTCCTAGTGCATTTCTAGAAACACATCTCTGCCTGACTCTTTTGGTCAACAATCTCACATCTCAATTGGTATCTTCATGAACATCACATGAGTTACAGATGGAAGGTTTTTCTCATAAAGCGTATTTAAACCCTCCTACTTTAATCCAGGACAAGCCCAAAGAAAAGCAAAACTAGCCAAGATTTACAAAAACACAACTGAAATAAACATTCTGCCTTTTTTTGTGTCTATAGCCAGAAGAGTAAGAAAAGAGATGGGATAAACCAATGTACTAACTTATAGTTTCTTTTAAGATTCAAGGGGTCAAAAACAAGGGAAACAAACTGTACCATATTTTTTAATTCTTGTTTTGTCTGAAATTCCTGGTTTAAAAACCAATTGGAAGAGTACACAAAACTGAAAAGATGTGTTGTAAATTCACAGTACACCTTTTCCACTTGAGTCAGCTGTGTGGGGCGTTTATTTAAAGTAAGCTCCAAAACCTGAGCTTCTTCTGTTCTTTCTTTGCCTCAGCACTGAAATCTGAGTGAACTGGCACATCCCTGGTCAGAAGTTAGTAAACTTAACCAAAACATCCACCCTGAAAAACTTCCAGCAGATATTGCCAGAACACTTCCTAAGTCACCATGGTCTTAATAAGCTTTGCCAGCTGACCTGGGGAGAGCAGGCCTATCACACTCTGCTTTTCTTGACTCTTAAGTGTCTTTAATTTGCTGGTCACAAAAGTGTGTGGTCACACTCTCCTTTCGGTTTCCTTCAAGTAACACCATTGACTGCAGTCTCTGGCTCATGACCAGTCCAGAATCTGACCTTTCACAACACGGAAAATGTAACACATTGCTTTTGCTATTTTCTTTTTGAACAGCAGAATTTCACATTTTCTGTTGTATTCTTTCATGTATTGCCATCACATTTTGTTTCACCTGGTCATGACAGTATACTGAGTTTCTGTTTTCCCATTAGATTTGTAATGAACATAGAAAAGTATTCTTCAGTCCCAGTCCACATGGATAGACTGGGCGCAGGAAAATATTTTGTAGAGGAGTATTTGATTCTAAGAACAGATGTCCCAGAGAACCAGGACTTTTTGTTTTGTTTTGGCTTACTGGGCTCACCATAAAGAGAAAAGGGAAAAAAACTATACAAAAAATTTAAGTCCAAATCTGGGTGTAAGTTGAGGTTCATTCCCAGTCAAGTTTTGCTTTGATTTCTGATTTCCAAGTAAAACTCTGTCACAAGCGCTGTCATCATATGCTTCCAACTGTGTATCCTAAGCTGGGCTCAGAATTACCCACATATGCATCATGCACAGCAAATCCTCCAGTTTAGAGGCTGCAGTGGAACTTTGAACAGACTGTATTTCATTTACGTTTGAACATATTTTCTGTGTACAACCTGGATTCACCTGCCTCCACAAAGGGATATGTTTGATTTGCAGTGGCACAGTCCAAGGCAAGCAGAGTGGCAGAGCCCCCTTTTGTAGGCTGGTAGCAGCCCTTGGTCAGACGATGGAGCAGGAACCTCTAGATGTGGACACATATAAGGTTCCCCAGCACCTCACAGAAACACATACGTCTCATCTCCAAATCCTTACAGCTGCACATGTGAGGATCAAGAGTCTAAGGGAAGGCACAAGTGCTCAGCACTGCTACAAGCAGCCATGAGTTACTGCCTCCTTATTCTTCCTCTCTTCTCTTTCCTCTTCCCAACAGTAAAGCTGTATTTGTGATAAATGAGAATTTCCAAAGCCACACTTTCACTTGTTGTTTCTAAAACCAAACTGTGGCCATCTTTTTTCAGTCACCTAACAGCAATCTTTTTTATGTTCAGGAGAAAAAACAGACCTATGCGGTTAAAGTATTGGATAGGAACTGGATTTTGCACTGAGTGCTTGGCTCTCGGGTAGATTTGCTGTGTAACTGTGAAGAATTCACTTACTTACTAATCATGAAGTTCTCATCCACTAGGTATATCAGAAATAAATATGTAACAGTTAATTTCAGGCCCCTCTTGTTTAGATTTTACAAAATCTAGCCAGCATAACCATATGCTATTCAAGCAAGAGCCATAGTTTGGACAGGAGGAAAGACATTTGTTTTATTTTAATCATAAAGCTGGTTTGTCCCTTGATCTGTGCAAGATGCAAACAATACAGAATTACTGGGGGTCCAAACATACACTTCTTGGAGAGAAAATGAAATTACTAGATTAGCTTCATTATTCAAGAATTAAAAAGGAAAAGGAAAACTGGAAGTACAAGAAAATTTTCAAAGTAACTGTTATTTTAGTACTGCAGAATGTCATTAACTTAGGAATTCAGGGTTTTCCTGGCATGAATGGTGTACCAGATGTATGATATATCAGTTAAAACAGAGTGGCATGGCAGTTACATAATGGTCTGTTATTCCATGTTTTCTTTACCATGCTACCGGTGTTGACACAATTACAAAATCTGAACTGTCCCCTTACTTTCCCATCTAGGCATCTGCTTGGAGCTCCTGGGAATAGTCTTTGATACATCCTCAATAATGTCAGTTTTGTCCCCTTTTTTTTCTGAATTCGCTTACTTGGATTGTCCAGTTCCACTGATGCTCCAGGACTTGGGGAAGCTCTATCCCCAGTGCAAATTTTCTCTCCAACATACAGCCTTTTTGTTCTTCCATGCTGCAGTGAAGAACAGCACCCAGTTACAGCACCCTTGTTGACTTTGGAGAAGATGGGACAGAGAAAGATGTCTTTGCCCCATGACAGGTACTTGCATGGTAGGTGTCATTCAGACCACAGACTCCCCAGGACTCCATTCAATTTGGTGCTACGTTCTTCAGGTGCCAGCATCCAAGGTGGGTTTTATGCAGCTCAGCTCTATGATCTTCTGACCTGCAGCCTAGTCCTATACTCAGCAGGGTGCAAGGCTGCAGCACTAAACAGGACTCACATTTGCATGTGGTTATACCTTCCTCATCTCAAAAATCCTTATGTGCTCAGTGTGCTGCAGAGAAAGTATCTTGCAACTGAGAGCTTTTCTTGGTGCTCTTAAACCTTGTTAGCAAGCCCGCTGCTTGTTAAGAGCTGACCAGATGCAAAAGTTTGGCATTAAAATGAGCATACTTGAAGACAGCAGAGATTTCTCTCAGATGTGCTAATATTTGTCTGCTTTGCAAATTAGCATCCTGGGCAATTGTTCCTAGGCAAGGACAGGAATATTTAGTAGCAATTTTACTAAGCCTGGAGTATGTGGGGTGGTTTAAAATACATTTGGCTGGCTATTGGAGGAATATTTAGTAGCAATTTCACCAAGCCTGAAGTATCTGGGGTGCCTTAAAATACATTTGGCTGGCTATTGGCTGCCTTGCTCAACCATCAGCTCAGGAAAAAATGTAGTGAATCATCACTTAACTCAATGCATTCAGATGTAAACTTATTCTGTAATGTCCTTGCATGTTTACTAAGCACAACCTAATGAATTTTAGACTTTTGCCATAAAAATATTTGGAATTATCCACCACTTTCCAAAACAGGTTTAATTATTATTAATTGCATCCCTTCCCACAGTCTACTATGCAACCTTGCATAAAATACTATGATTCATTAATCATACTTTTTGAATACCCTGGCATTTGGAGGCATAACCTAGGTCCAGGCAGCACTGAACACAGAGGACTGCTGTAGCCATAGCTTCCAACATGCAGACCAGACCACTGCTTATTTGGCACCTTCAGGAAGTCATGATAGAAAGCTTCCAGTTAGCCCATAAAGCCATCCTGTTTTCACAGTGCTCTCAAGCAATATGGGCCAAGAAACATGTGTTGTTTGACATAAATTACAGACGTGACCCATGTCCCCAAAAATAATTATATGGCACCAGGCAGTGCTGGAAGATTAGGAGGGAGACAAAACCCATTGTAGTAACTTACTGTTCACTTTTAATATAGCAGATGCTAATCTTAAAAGATGTTTAGTCCTCTGAAAGAAGCTGCTCTGAGTACCTGCTAATTTGAATGTGTTATAGTAGCCATTATTACCATTATATTAGTAATGTTTTCAAGCCCCTTTTCTTACCTTTGTTTAAATATTTGAACTTTCTTGAATCTCAAGCAAAGCACAAATACCCAGTTTCCCCCATGAAATATTTGTGTTATGGGTTAGAAGAGATAAAAATCTAAACCACTGTAGAGGAGAGATTATAAACCTGAATTTATAACCACATTCTAACCAGCAAAATGAAAAATAAACGGGTCAGTAGAGAAACAACAGAACCTCTCAAAGGAAAGGGACCAAATCCTCAGCTAATGTAAACTGCAGCTTCATTAAAATCAATGGATCTATGCCTGTGTACACTGGCAGAAAATATGGCTCTGGATCTCTGCTTCTACTAGTGGGGGCTATATGGTAAGCCTTCACGTGTCTGAGTTCTCTTCATAAATGAACGACTGTGTTTAGCTAACTTCATACGTACAGGTTTCCTGTTTGTGACTTCAGTAACATCGATGAATAATTCATGGTGGAAAGTTACAGATTTATAGTGCTTTTCCATCTTTTTACCACCAGGCTTGTACTTAGCACACTCAGACAGTATCATTTCTAGAGACTTAAGTCAGGCAATGCAACATATTTCTCATATAAGAAATAATTGTTTGCGTAACACTTGATGTCTGCAAAGCCTTTCTCACAAATATGCTCATATTTGTTCGAATTTTGGCAACACAGTGAAGGATAAATAACTGGGAATGGAGATGAGGATGCCAGACCCAACTGACTTTCATAAAACCTTTCACATGCAGAGATATTCAGCAAAGTACCTGCAGAGCTTTCAGTTGGAGCAGTAATGCAGGCAGGTGTGAAGGAGACAAACATGTGACACACACACCTTGCCCAGACATCTACCAACCTTGGTGGAAGCTGAAATAACAAAGCCTAGTCAGAGTTCATGATCCCCTTGCTAAGCATGGAAAGACATGGCCTGTCAACAGCAGAGACCCAGGATCAGATCCAGTTCTCCATCCCCACTGCTTATTTCGTTCCTTTGGTACATGGCAGCCATTAAGTCCACTGTAGGTGCAATTTGGTTCACATGCAGTTTTTAGCATGGTGAATGCAACACATTATCACCTATATTATCTGAGAGACATATTTCACCTTGCCATCTCACATTCAAGATCACCTATGACACAGGGCAAACTACAGCACTGCCCAGAGGGCTTCCTCTTTGCCACAGAATCACTTATTCCACTCAGTTAATTACAGCAGAAAACACAATTCTTAGTGCACAGGCTTTTAGACAAAATGTGTAAGTGTTCTTCCTCCTTATGTAATTGCAGAGCATGCCATTCCTCTCATATCCCTCACTTTTCCCTCTTCTGTACTGTTACCCCAGGGTATCCATAAACCCCATCTCTGGCTACAAAAAAATCAGTATGATTATTCTGAATTTTCAACTGCAGTCATTTTGCTGTTTGTCTGTCAGTAAAAATCTAGATTTTCCCAGTGTGCCATATACCTTGAAAGTGTTCATCTTTTGATCTTTCTTTTTCTTTTTTTGCTACTAAGATGTTGGCCTTTTCAGCAGAAGTCCAATTCTAAAAAGTCAATTAGTAATTTTGGACTCTCCATTTTAGTGTTTCCCACATCAGATACAACAATACTACCTCATTTTCTGAAAGAGCTCAGTATTCAGTCCTGGAAAACTGGATCTTCAGAATAACCAGTCACTAATCTTCCCTAGCTCCTAAGTCACGAATCTCAGAGAGAGAGAGAGAGAGAGAGAGAGAGAGAGAGAGAGAGAGAAAGATACTGGATTTGTTTATTTAATGACATATTCATTTCTTTATCAAAGAAAAAGAAGGTGAATGAAGATACAGGAGAAAAAAACAAGTAGCAGCAATGAACCATGAGTCAGACTTATACTAAGCCTGCAAGGAATGACTGTCTAGAATTGGGGCTTTACTAAATCTAATCCAGCAGAGACTAATGAAGAACACCCTCACTATTGCCCACAGGAATTTTTCTAAAAGGATTTCAATCCAAAATTCAGGTTTGAGAAGGAGGAGGAAGTTGGTGAGTCATCGGGTTCTAATAAATCAAGTTTGTCTGTGTATTTGCAAGATGATCTTACTTTCTCTTGTTTTGAATTAATGAAAGGAACTGAACTGTTCTTGACAAAAGCTCATTAGTACTCTAAGATGTACCTTTTTCATCTAAGATCTTTTAAAATTACAATCTATTTTGCATTATTTAGAAAATTAAACTACTGTAGACTATCCCTTTTAAAAATAACCTGCAGAGCATTTTTATGTCTGGGTCTGTACGCTGGAGAGCCTGGAGTACCAACCATCAGGAAAAGCAAGTGCCTCTGCCTGAGTCCAACCTCCAAGGAAAAGCTGATGATCAAAGATCACCATCCTTTCCCTCCATTTGCAAATGTCCCCCAAGGCAAAATATCAGAGAGGAAAACAGATGTCATGAGAGACAGAATCATAGAATCATTTATGTTGGAAAAAAAAACCCTTAAGATCATCAAGTCCAACTGTAAACCTAATACTGCCAAATCCACCACCAAACCATGTCCCTAAGCACCATATCTGCATGTCTTTTAAACTCCTCCAGGGATGATGACTCAACCAGTTCCCTGGACAGCCTGTTCCAATGCTTGACAACCTCTACAGTAAACAATTTTTTTTGCTAATATCCAGTCTAAGCCTCTCCTGGTGCAACTTGAGGATGTTTCCTCTCTTCCTGTCATTGCTACTTGGGAGAAAAGACCAACACCCACCTCACTACAACTTCCTTTTAGGTAGCTGTAGAAAGCAATAAAGTCTTCCCTGAGTGTCCTATTCTCCAGGCTAAACATTCCCATCTCCCTCAGCTGCTCCTCAGACAACTTGTGCTCTAGACAGATATTAGAAAAATTCTGTACAATATCCAGGAGGATTTCATCCCCAACAAACTGACCAGGGAAATCACCAGCAGAAAGATCATCCCCAGAAGAATCAGTAGGATTCTGAGATGTGTTTGAAGCAACACTCTGAGTATTAATAGACAAACTCCTACCTGAAGCTGTCAAAACAGGACACCAAAGTGGAGGAAACAAGGGTGCCCAGAAAAAAATCAAATGAGATGTTTTCAGAACAGGGCATGATACAGAGAGCAAAGGGCCTATGAAGGAAATGGAAAATAGAAAGTAGAAGAGATCTGGATTTTGTCGTGCAAGCTGGAATTGTTACAAGAAGATTGAAGGAATGAACTTTCTTCAAAATTTGCAAGAAAGAACATGAGTCATTGTCTGTGAAGACATTGTAACAGCTTATGGACCAAAAATCGTGGTGAATAATATATGCTTAAAACACTTCATGAATCTTTTTGAAGGACCTAGTCTCTCTCAGCTACCTTTATTAACATAGTTCTTCAAAAAATTAATGTCCATGACAATGTTCTAAAGGAGCTTCAGATTTATGAGATGCAGGTAAAGCACAATTAAAGGACCCCTACAACATTTTATTTACATCTTAGTAGCAGAAGACCTTGACAAAATAAGATGTTCAGATAATTGCCATAGAACATCCCAAGAACTTTTTTTGACTATGAATATTCTAACTATCAAACTTGATCTATAAAACAAGTTCAGTTCTTCCCACAAAAATATCTGGCTCAACAAATGAAAAAGACTGTATACACAGAAGCATAAACTAGTTTATCTTATTTGGAAAGTTATATGCAGAAGGAAGTTGTGTGCAGAATCTGTTGTATCTATTATATATATAAATAAAACCAATTTTTGTTTCCATCCCTTGATGCCTTCATCATATTGAACTAGCAGGAGCCAAACAGAGCATTATGATCATTTCCGTAATTACAGATTGATGTAATTTCTACTGAGAAGGATCCATCACCTCTGTTAATGGGAGGAAATAAGAATCCATACCTTGTTCATTCACAGTTCCCAAAAGAACTGAGCTCAGATAATAAAATAAAGGCCAAGTAGTTACTCAAGGCTCTATGCAAATTATAATAAATTTCCAAAGTCCCTTGTTTTATTGTTTAGATCAGAAAAATAGAGGAATCCATGCATAAAATCAGAAAGGAAACAAAAATCAACACAAACAAACTACAGAGTGGCTCTTCAAAAGTTCTTCTCAGACTGGAAAAGAAATCTCACTTTATAACTCATTACCATGATGGTTGAATAACTAAAACAATTTTAAAAGATGCCAAACCCCTATGCCCTGTACAGAAGAACAGAAAATAGCCATGCCTCAAGGCTTTTGAAAACTCTTCCTCTGAACATCTCCTCCCACTGGTGGGATAAAAGGATGATTGGACTGAAGTCACCACAACTATTCATTTCCCCAGTTATGCATGATAGATAAGCACCTGAGTGAAATAAGACTTCACAGTCTAGCCATGACGAAATCAGCTCTGATGGGCATTTCTTGCCTGTGGAACAGACATAACCCTGTTTATTTCAGGTCTTGTAAAAGCTAAATTTACTCAAAAAACCAAGGTGAACCTAACTTGCAAAAAAAGCTAAATTTATACATTACCTATGTTTAGGAGACTTCTAATTCCAGTACTAAGCAAATCTAATCCACCTGTCAAATGGTAACTCTACCAGAACTATCTGTGTGTGTGGTTAGAAAGGGACTAAAGTATTAAACAATTTCATAGAGGTTGGACAGAAATAGGACATTAAACAAATACATACATTTCATGTAAAAACCATGACTTGGGAGTTTGCAGCTTTTCTCTTTTCATCTTGAAAGTGGAATCAGACCCACTGTCAGGCAGTCAGATGGGTAACATCTGCCTGTCCTTTCCCAGGAACCTGCCTCCAGCCAACCAGGGCCTTCCCAAACTGACAGAAAGCAACTGTACAAGGATATCTGCCATTTACCTCAGTGCCTTCGGGTGCGTCCTTCTGCTCCCACGGGCCAGGGTAGTCATTCATCTCTTGGTTTTGCTCTCCTTCCTTAGGAGCTAAAAACCCTGGTCTTCTCATGGTCATTGTGACCCAGGCTGCCCTGCCTTGCTAAAGTCAAAGAATACAACATCCACTGCACTTTCCTCATCACTAGAGCCAAACACCTCAGCAAAAAAAGGCAGCCAGAGTGGTCCAGCACAATTTGTTTCATATTTCATAACTTGCTGTTGCCCACAAGTATTTGCTATCTTTAAGCTTGGGGGAAAATACCAGTATTCCAGCTTTCTTGGATGGTAATGTCCTTCCCTTTTTTTTTTTCTCTCATTTCTCTGTATTTCATTTCCTTTTTGATTATAAGTCAGTGTCTTCTCAGTATCTCACCTTGATTCTTGAATTTGTGTGTGGAATTCCATTTTTAGATTAGGTGCTGAATGCCACCCCTCAGCTATACTGATGGTAACTCAGAGAATCCACAGGTCTGCTTTAAAAGTTGTGTTCAGGTTTGGAAAATAAAAAGGTAAAAAAAGTCCTCTAATATAAGACCACTACAGAGCTTTCATAACTGGTAGCTTCTTCCATAAGGTGGCAGAAAATAAATAGGATACGTTTCAGTAAAAGAAAAAGAAAAAAACCCAAACAAAACCCAAACTCTTTCTAGCCCTCAATACATGCATTCTTTTCAGCACTGAGTCCCAGAAGCTCTGGTGTTTTAAAATATTCATCAGTTATGAAATTCCAGAAGTTAATATCAACATTCTTCATCTGAATGTCTGAAAGTTGACTTTAAGTAAAAATCCCTTAACAGTTAGAAGGGATTCTATCAATTTCAGAAGTTGTTGTGGAAAGATGTAAAGTTCTCTCTGGGTTTAAAGTACTTAATGGTAAATTTAAAGTGCTGCCTCTTCACACTCCCAGGTGCATAAATTTTGATTCCAATCTCCAAGCTCAAGGTTTTCTGGTCTTATGACAAACCCTAAACTCATAAAAGTAAGTGTAATGTGTAGATCAGTGTAATGTTAGCATCTGCAGCTCTTCTGTTGCTACTAAAGCACTGACCTTATAAATCATACTACTGCAGAGTCATCATCCCTCTAATTAATTGGCCTATTAGATAGGTCTGCCAAGATTAAAGAACCCAACATCCACTGTTGCCTCTCTACAATAAGAAAGAATATCCTGGCAGTGCTAATACTAACACACATCTGGTATTGGTCAGTGTCATGAAACAGAAGGAAAAAATTGTCTGCTGGGGATACTGGAAACCTGTTATGCAGAATCTCAGTTCAGTCCTTGTAATCATGCATGGCTGATAGTCACTTGGGATGTAAGAGTTGCATAAGCACCTCAGGCACCTTTGGGAATTTGATCTTCAGCCCCTTGAATGACTAAGCACAAGGAATACTCCCTGTAGCAGTCCCTCCTCAAAAAATAACAAGGAGTGGGAGAAACTTATTCAACCCATGCAATTTTTCCATTGCAGAAAAGGCTGCTACAATGTGAAGATCATTAAATAAAAAGAGAAGCAGCAAGGGAATAAGCAAAAAGGAAAACTGGGGTCTTAGAGAAGACTCTGAGGTAGCATGGGGAAGTTGGTTAGATAAGCCTGAACACATCCCAGAACAGGCTAGAAATAAATAATATTTACATCAGGAATTCATTATTTTACCATTTTGTAAGTCAATAGGTTTGCAATCGATTTTGCTCATGTGTCTTTTATGTCTAACACAATGTGTTAGTAGACTGAAAATATATTTTGTATGGTATTTCAGACACAAAAATACTCCAGAACTTTTCAGGCATACTTCACACAGCTGCAAAAATTCAGGTGCACATACTTGCCTGCACAACTTTGCTCTCATGTCACTTGGAGTAGAATTACTAACTTGCTTAAGCCTTGCAGAGTGGCAGGAAGTGGATGCATGTATTCTAGATAAGACAGAAAAAGAATTACTGCCTGAGGGGTGACTACTGACGTGCTTGGCAGGGGCAGAAGATTTTAAGGCAAAGTGCTAAAAGATCTCGGGCTGTGGAGATGCAGACAATAACAGAACAAGTGCAGAAAGAGAAAGAAACAGAAGAGAAGGAAACAATAGGTTGACAAGCCAGCTACAGCAAGTCTCTATTGTGTTTTGAAAATACATATAGGCATACTTTCTCTTAAGTGAGAAAATACTTCATCACCACCCCCCCCCAAGGTGCTGCAGAGTTCACCAGGGGTAGAAGCAAGGTGATATTCTGAAATGCCTGTGAAAACAGTGTGCTGTGCTTGATTGATTGATTGACTGACTTACCTAGGTTATATCACTGATCCTATTTCCTTCACTGAACTCCAAAATCTACATGTCATGTTCAGACATCCAGATGGAAAGAACTCTGTGATCCCAGAAGATGACCTTAGCAGTAGAAGATAAAAGCATAACCACCAGCAGAGAGCAAGACCAACCTGTTGTACTTCTATGTCAAGTGTACAAAAACACATCGATCAGGGGATGACTTTTATTCTTTCAGGTTTTTGTCTTGCCTTCTTCTGAGGAAGTGTCATGTGGAATTTAGGGGTAAAACCAAAAAGATTCTATAGAAATTAAACAATTATAAAAGTGGCTTTAGACATATTTATGAGATTTTAGCACATACCACAGATCAAGACACCATACTGATTCAATCAGATAAATGTGCATTCACCAGGCAGTCAACACCAGGTACTCCATAGCACTCCCTTAAGGAAGCCATTCCAATTAGAAAACTGCTGGTCTAAGAGCAATTTTTCTTTAACTGCCTTGATAGGTTTGGCTCAAGGTCAGTAGGGTTTATACAGTGTGAGGCACAGTGAACATCCAGCTCATCCTCATCTGCAAAAGCCCTGCCTTCCTTCCAAATAACCATCTATTATCCATGATATTACTGTCTGCTTTATGAAAACCTGCAGTAGGAATACAGTTTGCTTCTAAATTTTTGAAGAATCTTCTGAATCCCTAACAAAAGATTATTATCTTTTCTAAACTTAAGAACTTCACAGGGACATAAAATATATCCTCACTTCATATATAACTGTTGACTTAATTAGAATGCTGCCCTTTATCTAACACAAAGAAAAATGGCATTTAAAACATTTCTAACTCATTTGGCTTTCTGTTCACTCATTAGCCGAACACATTTTTCACCTGTATTTTCCATTATTCACAGTAAGTCTATTTTGACAAGAGTATTTTGACAACTTTTTAACTGCAAGTGCTCACTGGTTTTCTGGCAGTCCTCTGCAGAATTTTTAGCAGGATCTGCTTCCCTGGCATCATACCAGCAGAACTCAATGTTTGCTTTTCCAGCAGTTTAAATCAGTATATGAGTATCTTTTGGGGTGGCTTTAATTTTTTTAATTACCTAGCCCTCAGCAGGTGCTGTTAATTTGTACAACTACATTGACCTCAGTGAAGCAAAAGCAAGTAACGTCATGG
The DNA here is from genome assembly GCF_023634085.1 of Falco cherrug. Classification (NCBI taxonomy): domain Eukaryota; kingdom Metazoa; phylum Chordata; class Aves; order Falconiformes; family Falconidae; genus Falco; species Falco cherrug. The sequence continues at coordinate 75,556,606 of NC_073720.1, read as the reverse complement.
ATTTGACTCATATGGCTTATCATTGTTCCAGGACTCTGCTGTTATTACTAGTTAGTTGGTTTGATTACAAAGCCTTCTCCTGAGATAATATGATGTTCAGTGTTATTAAACCATTACTACACTCATATGCTTATTCCACCCACAACTTCTTGCTGGAACAGTCAACGGGGGCCCAATTTCTACTGAATGCCTATTGGCTTTAGACTCATAAATTCATTTAGGTCTAACATTATATCAACATATGACTCATCTGTATCCAAGCTAACTTCAAACACAAGTTAATGAACTTAACTGAAGCATTTGCCCAGAAAACCTTCCAGCATATATTTTCAGAGAGCTTTCTAAATCACCATGACCTTAATAAGCTTTACCAGTTGACCTGGGAGGAGCAAGTCAATCCCACTCTTTGCTTTTCTTGACTCTTCATTGTCTTCAATTTCTGGTCAGAAAGGTGTGTGATCATACTATCCTCTTGGTTTCCTTCAAGTAATGCCATTGACCACACCCTGTGGCTTCTGACTAGTCCAGAATTTGACCTTTCTCAACACAGAAAATCGAACATGCAACTTGTTTTACAAATGTAGCTCTTCCTTTGTTTAAAATACTGTCATTCACAGATAACTGTTATGGTTTTACTGTTTAATGTAAGAGTGATAACACAGACATCTTGAGCTGAAATTATGTGGATTAGCTCCTATTCCAAATTTGCTACAATTTTCACAGAAAAATGAAAGGATTGAGCAAGGAACAAATAGCACTGTTTTAAATAAAATGTGATTCTTTTAAAATTACTTATTTAAACCAGTCTGGAGAACTGCATAAAAGCACACATATTTTAGTCTGAATAGTGCTTATTTTAGATAAAGATTGTTTCCCTTTAGCACCACTGAAACTCAACTAGTTGCTATATTAAGCTAAAGAGATTCAACTTCTTCCTGTAGACAGGTTTAGCCCCTTGACAAACTTGCAGTACTCCACACCAGCTGTGGGCTGTTAACAAGGCAGGGATAGCACATCTAGCCCAATAATTGTGAGGGGTTTTTTTATTATTATTAGTCACCAGTGAATAATTCACAGCAGCCTTAGTGAATCTCATTTATTTTTCTGTTCTGCAATCAGCCTGTGCTTCTTTCTGGAATATTTATTGCTCCCCATATTATTTGTCAAATGCAGTCTCAGCCTATAGATTTATCAAAAACAGCTTCTTGCAAGTGATTGATAGACAGAATTCAAATACATGGTAGTTTTCATCAGGAATACAGGGCTCAAGACAACTTTCTTCTTCCATTAATTGCAAAACTATAACTGTAAGACACAGATTTGAGTTAGAACTCATTCATTTAATTAATCAGCTGGGGATTTATTTGGAAGACTAAGGGGATTTTACCTTCTTTCTTCTCCCCACTTTAACAACATGTGATGCAATCATGCAGCTTCCAACCAATCAATATAGTTTAGGACCCTTATGAGCCCTGAGCTGATGAAATATTTATTTTTTACAAATATACTCAAAGCAGTCCATTGTCCTTATGGAACTTCCTTTTCCTGATTTGTTAGGGTATCTGCAGAAACAAAGCAAACCCAGGGCAAAAATATTACATTTATAAGTGTAAATAACTTCAGGGGACAAAAGGCACAGAATTCACCCAGTTGGAGTAGCTGAACTCTTCTCTTACATAAAACTGAATGCACTCCTGTAAACAAACCAGTGGCTTGATCAAACCAGAAAGGTTTCTTCAAAATACTATCTGCAGAAACCACCTACTATTTTTGATAGATTCAATTCATACCAATTTGTCATAAGACTGTTCAATATTGGATTTCCTTCACTCACTTTTCTCCATTCCAAAATATTTATAATCCCTTATTACAAAGAAATTTTCTCTAAGACACACCAGATACTTTTTCTTTTTTTCATCAGTGGCTGCATTTCTGGGTTTGTCTTCTCCTTTTGTTCCACTCCTAGCCAAACGAAGTAGTTATGTACTCCCAACTTACAGTTCCACATGAGATATTCCCAGTGGCTGGGTAATGCTTTGGGACATTTAAGTTATGCATGCAGCTAAGCCACAGTTCTGCTTTCCTCCCTACATATTTATTCAGGTTTATTTCATGAACATTTTGTGTGTATTTGACAAAAAATTCAGTCTGCTATTGTAGACAACCATTCCATGGCAAAAATAACTCTGAGTATCTAAAATATCTTTGCCATTTATATTGAAATTCATCAGCTTATGATATTGAAATTCATTAGCTAAAATATCATCTTCCCAAGTGATGTTCCCAAGGAGTTTCCTGCTGTCTGCAGAAAAATTCTGAGGTAGGAGACACAGAGCACTTCAGATGTTATCTGCATTCCAAAGAGCCTCCAAATTTTTCATTTCTCATCAGCCTTTGTCAACCGTAAAAATACTTCTGCCATTAAAGTTAGGAGCAGCCAACGCCCAGGTTGCGAGCTGTTAATGTCACTGACATATTATAAGAAATGCCCTGCTTGCTCCCATTGTGCAGTGCCTAACTCCACCCGGACGCCTACTGAGGTCAATTTACCGGGAGCAAGCTGCACACAAATTCAGCAGTGGCAGCATTTGACCTTCAGTGGTGGGTCTGAATCTTATTATGAAAACTGAGTAAAGCACAGAGCATAATTCTGCTTCTCTAGAAGCAAGTACACTCTGCAATTTCTTCTTTATTCCTGGAGGTCTGTGTTGTCTATAGCAGATTCCCTATGTATATATCCTTTCCCTGCCTATAGCAGCTTGTCAAAATGCTGCTTCAAGAATCTCTGGTGACGCAAAGGTGGTGCTCTGTTTACTCAGAGATGTATCCTTCCCAATAACACCTTTCTGCCTTCCTGTGATGGGCTAGAGTATCTGTATGGTCAGTATTCGACCATAAAAGATTGAAATTCAGCAAGGACTCATGGAGTGTATAACAGAGCTGGAAAGCACATTACTATTTTGAAGCCCAGTGTTACATCGTAAACCCTGAGCTATCTTTACGCTTTCTTTTCATAGGAAATACCTATTCACAGCTATCTAGAACCACATTAAAAATACTTGACCTTGCTCCAAGACAGCCCATTTGTACAATGGGAATAATGTGACACTGGCATTTGTGCTTGGGAATTTCATGAGTGTGTTGTTAAAGGGAACCTGTGTTTTTAAAAACAGCTTTTAAAAGTATCAGATTTCATTTCCATTGGGTAGATGTGTAAGTTCTTCAGTTCTTAGCTTGCTTTTGGAGCATGACAAAAAACATTTGTCATATGTATGTGTCTGATTTAACTATTGGTTCTTCTGTACAAGAAGAGAGCACCCAGAAAAGAGCATACCAGGAGAGCATCCAGCATCGCATTATTTGAAGGCTTCTTGGAACAAAAGCCACACATCCAGTTCATCTATCTCCTTCTAAAACCACAACCTTGGGTTAATGCCATTCTCACTTGTACTTTATCTCACATGTCAGCATTTTACAGACATTTCCCTTCTGCCAACGTAATCTCCTATGTGAGCCTAATCCTGCCAAATTTTGGCATTATTTACCCTTCTAAGACATTTACCTGTATCACATATTTTTTTTCTGACATCATTTTGAAGGGGGCTTAGCTGTAATTTAGACTATATTGCAGCTTATACCTCTGCTGGGTAGCCTGTTCTTGAGTTCAGAAGCATAGGAACAAACTGCTGAATACCTCTTTGATGCAGACAAGTCTTATCTCCTTTCACGAACATGCCCTTATCAGAGTATTTGACTCAGAAAGATAGCTTGAATATCACAGCTGACACCTAGGACATCTCTCACTGAAGTAAAGAGTGAGTGAGGTGTGCAATCTCTCCCAGAGCTTCCCTGAGTCTTTAGATCAGCACTATGTGTAGGCATAATAGAGTGGATTTTGGTTTGGGGTTTTTTATTATTATTTTTATGTGTGGCACGTCTTAAGGGACATTTCAACAAGCAGCATCTTTAAAGGAATCTATTATTCATTATATGTGCACACCACACACACGCACACACGTGCATGCCAGTGAGCTAATACTGTGCAGAAAAAGCAAGTTATTGCAGAGATCAGCAGCCTGCTGCTCCATATTACAACCACGTAGGGCTCAATCAACAGGTGTGGGCACCACACCTGCCTGTGAGCTAGACAGCATGCTGTGCAAACACAGACCACAAGAAGGTTTTTCCTTCTGATGAAAGCTAGGGAGGGAGCTCTGCACAGGGATCCTCAGAGGGACTCACATATCTTTCAGGGTGTCATCCTTCAGATGTGTCCCTGACAAGCTGCATCTTCAGCTGTGCAGCTTCAGGCAGTGCCCAAAGGCACAAATGAGTCCGTGGACTTTCAGGAATGCAGCTGTCAGAACTGTGGCTGACAAGCCAACTCCTGCCCAACTCAGTTCTGCTTGTACCAGAAATCCTTATTAAAGCCAGTAATTTGAGTAAGGTCATCCCAGCTGCTCTGAATAAGGGTTTGCAAAATCAGTTCTTTAAACAGCAAACAGAAGGGTTAAACTAACACTGCCTCCGTGCTTCTGAGAGGAGATTAGGCAGTTTGCCAATTTTGCAGCCCTCAGTAAACTTGACAGAATTGTTTAGCTGGACAAATTGGGTAAATTATCTCTTAACCAGATGCTGTTGTAGTCTTTCCTTAGTTTACTTATTTAGTCTTTCCCTGTTTGTTTTTTTTTTTTTACACCATCCTTATAATTTAACTTTGATAAGCACCCACGATTTTACACTCTTCCCCCTCCCCTTTTACCCCCATCTTTAAGTCAAGGGAAGCAGGAGGAGGGAACAAACAGTAAAAAGCATGGGATCTTGTCAGGGTGATGCAGTGGTGTCCTCCTAACCTTGTGGAAATTGAAGACTTTGCCTGAAAGTTAAGCAGTCTTTATTCATCTTTACTGAGCAGTTACACCACAGTGGCCTTTTGAAGGCAACCAGAACAGTGCAAAGGTTGCACACAGCCTGTAATAGTTTTACATTTGCCATAGAAGTGTGGCGGAAATGGTACAATGCAGAGGGCACTATGATGCCAGCAAAGCAGTACCAATATTTTTTAAAACTGTGGGTTTGCCCTGGGAGAAGGTGCTTGTCTGACCTCACTACTAAAATGACATTGATGTTGGTAATAATTTTGACACTGACTTCAAACAGGTTTTGGTCTTTTTTCTCTTCCTGCCTCCCAAAATTTTCACAAGTGCTCAGCTGTCATCCTGGAATAAAGAAGAAAATACCTGCAGGGAAAGTTGCGTTTAAGCCGGCCTGGTCCTACAAAAGTCCATGGACTTTTTTCATCCTGTTTTCATGGGGGATGTCCTGAGCAGGGCCATGATAAAGGGTCTACAACTACTTGGAAGAAAAATGGCAAAGGGAATACCTGCCTGCCTGCTGACAAAAAAGCAGGAAAAGTATCAATATACTCAATGACATACAAACACATGTACACATCAACCTAGGACCCAGTTCCACTCTCTCTGCTTAGGGCATGCTGGCCTGCAGTGGTGATGACTTTTTTTGCTCAATAACTCCCTGTGGATACTGTGATAACACATTTCTCGCACGTAGCTGGTGGGTTTTTTGGTAGAGATTAAAGGCCCCTGCCCAGCTCTCTCCTGTATCTTCAGGTGTGGAGTAGCCAGACAGCTTTTTCCTGTGCAGTTGGCTCTACCAGAGTTTGAGTCCAAGACTCAAGAGAGAGACTTTACATTCAACAAACCCCTGGATTCCCAAATAACCATCTACCTAAACTGAGGGTCTTCTAAAGGCTCTCTGTGCCACCTATCATGATGCTGTAAGCACTGCTGGGACCATTCCTATCTAACAGAGTAATTTTCATCACTGTCGTATTAACTATGAAGGAACAACATAGGAGATGTGACAACAGAATGGAAAAGACTTAAAAAGTAAAAACAACTACAGGCAGCAGCAGAAACTTCAGGTAATTATAGCCAGAGGCTTAGTACTCAACCGAGTCATTATGGTGCTTCTCTACTAGTTGTAGTTCTGCCCAGGATTAACGAATCTCAAAGCTGAGAACAATGGGGAGCTCTTTAAGTGGACCAGCAATGAGAAAAACATGCCTATGTATCCAACTCAAAATAGATGTCATGACCAAGATATGTGGCAAGTGGGGATCTCACGAAAGTGCTTTACAGCTACTAGTTTGGGAAGATACACACTGCCACCTTAAACAGGAAGCAATAAAACCAAACGACTGGATGGCTTACATCAACAAAGAGCAGCGCTTTCACCTGCAACTAAACTCTTCCTTCCACGTTTTGGCAATGGAAACAAGTCTCACAGTGGGAGTGTATTCATGCCTACTTTAGGCACCTTTATACAGTCCCAGTGGTGGAAAGAAACTGTGACTGAATAGTAGTCACTTTTGTCCATTTATAGCTGCCTGAATGTCTTGATGTCCTGGTTTCAGCTGGGATAGAGTTAATTTTCTTCTTAGTAGCTGGTGCAGTGCTGTGCTTTGGATTTGGTGTGAGAACAATATTTATAACATGTTTTTGGTTGTTGCTGGATCATGTTTATACTCAGTCAAGGACTTTTCAGTTTCTCAGGCCCTGCCAGGGAGGGCTAGAGGGGCACGGGAAACTGGGAGGGGACACAGCCAGGGCAGGTGACCTGAACTAGGCAAAGGGATATTCCATACCACTGAACATCATGCCCAGTACATAAAATGGGTAGGGGTTGGCCAGAGTCAGCTGATCACTGCTGGGGGACTGGCTGAGCATTGGTCAGTGGGTGGTGAGCAACTGTGCTGTGCATCACTTGAGTTCTTTTCCCCTTCCCTTTGGATTTTGTTCCTCTCCCCTTTACCCTCCTTTTCATTATAATTTTTGTTGTTATTATTAATAATAATAATATAATATATTAATATTTTTATTTTATTTTAAATTGTTCTTCTCTCAACCCTTGTGTTTCACATTCCTTCCCAATTCTCCTCCCCATCCCTGTGGGGGCAGGGAGTGAGCCAGCAGCTGTGTGGTTCTTAGTTACTGGCTGGGGTTAAACCGCAACACTTGAAATCTTCCCATGGTAGCACCAGTTTCAGAGAGGAGACTACCAAAGAGGGGCTGGTGGGCTGTGTGCCACTATCTTATAATGTTACGATATCTCCTGACTGATCTTCAATCCAAAATGGACCAAAGATGTAAAGTGGTTCTCTGCAAGTTTTCCTCACTGACTCTCAGAGCATCCTCTGACAGTATCGAAGTTTGTCTGGATTTATATTGCCAGGAGAAACAAAATGGAAGTTTTGTTTAGGGAGCAAGAACTGTCTTAGCCATTTCTCTGAGGCAGGAAGATAGCACGCAGCCCTCTGCTGAAAATCAGTTTGACCTCAAAGCAGTCATTTGGATTCAACACCAGGCCTGCCCACAGGAGGATATTTGCAGGCGTAAGTCTGGAGTAGCCAGTGTGCTGTTGATTCACACCAGGCAAGTGCTAGAGTGACATAAAATTTTTCAAACATAATACCCTACTTAACATTCCTAATGCAGTTTTAGATATCTGAAAGTATTTTCAAATTTCTTCTAGGTGGAAAAAAAACATGAAGGAACAGCCAGACAACTTTTTTTTTGTTTCTTGAAAGGGCAATTCAGATGAAAAACATAACATTTTGAAATGTTTTAAACTGCATTTAGATAAATTGGGACATCTAACCAGAAACAAAATAGTTTATTCCTAGTCAATGAAAACATTAATTTTACCTGAATGGTTTATTTTTCCCTAATTCTCACTTACCAATTACAGCTACAAAAGGAGAAAAAAAAAATCATTCCAGGCTGGCCCAAGATAAAACCCTTACCCTCTCCAAACCTAAAGAGATAGTGTATGGTACCCTGCATCTCAGCTAGTCACAGGCATTTTGAAAATGTGAGCAGCTAAAAAAGGGGCAGATGAACATGAGTTTAAGCATGGCTATCATGCTTTGGTAAGCCCAAGGAGCTCCTTCCTCAGAGCGAAAGGAGCAGAGCAACAAAGGACAGTGATAACCTACTTCCAAATAAATCAAGCTGCTCAGAGGGAACAAGCCTTGCAGAAGGTCGCTGTGGTGCACACAGGACAATTGTTCTGCTGCCCAGAAAGCAAATAAACCAACTCTCCTTCAAAGAGATTACAGTGAGCCAAGCAAGCAGAAAGAGCAGCAAGAGAAATACAAGCAGTGATTTTAATCACATTTCCCTACTGCATTTCTCATTGCTGAAGGGTTTTCACTGGCTTTAACTGTGAGGCTCAGCCACTGATCATGGATTAATAGTTTCTGTGGTCACCCTTCCCCAGCAATCAATGCCACCAGCATTTCTGTACTCATGGTTACCCAAGGTGACAACCAATTCAGAGGAGGTCCATCCACTTGCCTGGACCTGCCTGGTCTTATTCTAGTTGAGCATTTAACACAGCAGAAGAGCAGGGTGGATGTTCCTGCTGCAGCAACCACGAGAAAGGAAAAAGGGCAGAAGAGAGTAGAAGGCAGCTAGTCCTTTGCTTGAAGATGAAGAGTCAAGAATCTGTCAATAAGTCTATTCTGCCAGCAGCCTTGGGAGAGGGACTGCAGTGCTGCTAAAAAGCAGGGTGCAATTGACACGTAGCAATTTCTGATTCTTTTATAAAACTAAATCAATTCTGCTCTTTTCCACATGCATATTTATGTAAATAAAGCAGAAAAATTAATGACACAACTTCTCAAATGTTACACGTATACACTTTGGTGGGATTTATATCTTTTTTCAGATCATTTTCTGAAAATATTCTGGCCTGTTACAGAGCAGCACTTAAGGATTTAAATGTCTTCTTAAAAAAGCCTGTGTTTAAGCACTTTGGTGTATCGGGGTAGTGAATTTTATTAACAGAAATATTTGATCAAAGAGTAAACATTAACACAAATTGCAAAGAAGACATTCAAAATTCTCTGTTACAAAAAATCAAGCTGAAAAGACAGCTTCAGGAGCTAGAGCCATTTGAGTCAAAATTATTATATCGCCTGCAGAGTCTGCCCACTCTGTACAGTTCAGGTCTCCACAGTTCAAGTTCAGCAAGACTTGCTATGACTTGCTGAAAAATAAGCTTCATACTAGTATTATTTAAAGCAATAATCCCAAGAAGTGCCACTGCATGATCACCAAAAAAGTGGACTGTGATCTGGTCATATATTATCCACAAACAAAAAAACCAAAAGATGGAGATACTGAACGCTTTCCCTCCCTTTATTAATTGATTTCTTGTGTAATTTTCAGAGCTGTTTCAATAATGTTTGATTACATTTTTTGAAATGCTTTTTTAAACCAGTGTCACCTGTGCCTAAAGCCAGAGAAAAAATTGCTTCTATAATGAAGCTTCAAATGAATGACAAATTAGAGCTGTCTGTTAAGACACAGTAGAGTAACCATTCCTTGTAAAAATAATTCCCACATGAAAACTAGTAATTATGTAACTGCACAGCAAAGAAGTTATGTGCTTACCAGGTTTCTTCCCAACCTGACATAAAGGATGCAAATATGCAAATACAGACAATGCCTCAGAGTTGTACAGATCTCGAATGAGCTAATTCTCACAACCTGAAAGCTAACTCCTGTGGTTTGGGAAAAAAAACCCAAAACCAAACCAAAAAAAAAACCCAAAACAAAACAAAAAAACCCAAACAAACAAAAACAAACCAATGAAAAAAAATCATTTTCTTCTGCACTGTTTGAAATTGACCATATTCAAAGGCAGTTCTCCCAGCTGATACTTCTTCTTGCTAACAGAGGAGATTCTGAATACCTGTGTTAATATGATACATTCCTTCAAAACAAAATGAGGAAATGGGACAGGAAGAACCTGGGTTGATCAGAGAAGAAGATATCAAGAAATAAAAATATGATTATAAGACTAGGCAAAAAAGAAGGAAGAAAAGGGGAAATAGGAAAATAGGGAATTGTTATTAACTCATAAACATAGTCTTAGCTCACCTTTACATGTAGCAGCTGGTACAGTCAGTTTTGGCCTACAGACCACCTCTCTGCCACTGGTAGTTTTCCACCTAGCAACCAATTTTGCAACAACATATCAATTTTCAGAGAGAAACCCTAGCTTTGTAGGTCATTTGGAAGATGGTAACAGTAGGCGTGTATGACGAGGTGCAAACATGATAGAGATAAGGGCATAGGAGACAAAGAAATGCCAGCACAGGCGCAGAAGACCTTGGTAAGACCTCACTTTGCGTGTACACCTCTGGTGACATCCCCTCAGGAAAGATGAATCTAAATCAGAAAACATGCAGTTCAGACCTGCTGGACGGTAGTGACCACCCCTTTTATACATAGAAAAGTGTTTCCTTCTACACAGATTTTGTGCATACCAAATGAGGGCAAAAAAAGGGACCATGTTTCTTCATAAATGACTCTGAAGATAAATCTCAAAGAAATGGAAAGAAGGTTAGCATTCAGAGGAGAAGTGCTCTTTAAGTTAAAGCATAAGGCTAGCACTAGGTCAAGGTAAAGTACTCATGAAGAAGTGACCAAGACATTTCTAACCAGTCCAGAACTGAAGGTCTCAAACCATCTTTCCACACGGGACAGCAGACAGCATTCAAACAGGATTGAATCAGGCAGGGAAAGATGACCAGAGTCCCAAGGGCAGAAAATATGTGCAGGTCTTTGGGTGTCCCCTGTGTCTGTAGGCAGCCCAAACCTGGGTGCCGGGGAGAGCCGTGGGATGACTTCCCCTCTGATGGACAGCGTGGCTGTGGGAGCGGGCCTCCTCTAAGATCCTGGAGATCGATTGCGGAGCAGAGACATCAGGCTGAGCGTGTCGGTGACCCCATCGGAGTGTTAAAGCCTCAAACTTCGGGTTCCCGCGGGTCCCGAATGCCCAGGATTAAGTCCCGTTGCCAGAACCGAGATAAGGACGAGATAAGCCCCAGCGCCTCGCAGACAGGCATACAGACGCCCATCTCTGCTTTGCTCTATTTTCTGTTAGGATAAAGGTGTTCTATCATGAAAGCAATTTTAGAAAAGTGTCCATGGCTTGCTGAGCCGGGATCTTAAGTCCCACATGCCGAAAAACGACTCGCTTTGAAGCGGCAGCGCCTGAGAAAGACACGGAGCGCAGGCAGCGCTGCCGCTGCCGCCGAGCACGCCGCGGCGGTGAGGGACGCGGTTCCCCCCGGCCTGCCGGAGGGGCGAGGGGAGCCCCCCGCCTCGGACCGCAGCGACTGCGGGGACGGTGCATCCCGAGGTCTCCCCCCGGCGCCTGAACGCTGTTTCACTGCTCCGGTGCCGTGACGCGGGGAGAGCCCCGCGACAACAGCCGGGCAGAGGATTCCGTCGGGGCTGCCCAGGGACGCTTCGCCGCGGGAGGAAGCCGGCAGCGCGGAGGGAGCGGGCGATCCCCCGAAAAGCCCCCTTTTTCCCCGGGGCAGCCCGCGGGGGCGGCGGCGACTACAAGTCCCGGCTGCCCGGGGAGGAGCCGGCGCGGGGCTGCCGCTCGCCGTCCCTCCCGGTGGGAGCGCAGCGCAGCCCAGCGACCGCCCGCAGCCCCGCCGGCAGCGCCCGCCGCGGCCGCCCGGCAACTTTTCTCGCCTCCGGAGCCGGGCAGGGGAGTGCACCGAGGGCTGCGCAGGGGAGCCGGGCCGGGGGGCTGCAGAGAGGGAGCCGGGCAGGGGCTGCGGGGGGTGGCCCGGCGAGGGAGCCGGGGACGGGAGTGCGGCGCGGCGGCGGCTGCGGACGGGAGCCGGGCAGGGGAGCGCAGGGCGGGCTCGGGAAAGGGGAGCCGGGCCGGGCAGCCGCGCGGGGGAACCCCCCGCTCCTGGCGGGGCAGGCGGGCAGAGCGAGCGCCCGGGCGCCGGCGCTGGGCAGGGCAGCCTTGCCGGCCGCGGCGAGGGGCGGCGCGGGGTGCCGCCCCGGGGCCGGGCAGCTCCAGCCCCGCGGGTCCGCGGGGGGCGTGCCGGGGGCCGACCCCCCCCGCAGCCCCGCGGCGTGGGCGCGGCGGCCCCATGGGCGGCGGCGGGGGCGGCTCTGCGCGGGGGCCGCCCGCCGCGGCTGATGCCGCTGCCGGCCGGCCGCGGGGCGGCTGAGGCGGGTGGCGGGGCCGGGGCCGCGGGAGGCGGCGGGCGGCTCCCGGCCATGTGGCGGCCGGGGGTGCGCGGGCTCCTGGGCCGGGCGTGCCTGCTGCTGCTGCCACCCTGCGCCCTGGTGCTGGCGGCGCTGCCCGGCTCCGCGTCCCACCCGCAGCCCTGCCAGATCCTGCGGCGCATCGGGCACACCGTCAGGGTGGGGGCCACCCACCTGCAGCCCCGCGCCGCCGCCTGGCCCGGGGAGGCGGCGGGCGGGCGGCGGGCGGGCGGCAGCCCCGAGGTGGGGAGCGCCGCGGGGCCGCGGAGCCGGCGGCCGGGGGGAGGCGGGGAGCGGCGCCCGTCCCCCTCGCCGCGGGACGCGCTGCTGCTGGCCGTGGCGAACCTCAACAGCGTGGCCGGGCTGCTGCCCTACAACCTGTCCCTGGAGGTGGTGATGGCGATCGAGGCGGGACTGGGCGACCTGCCCCTCTTCCCCTTCTCTTCCCCCAGCGCCTCCTGGAGCAACGACCCCGTCTCCTTCCTGCAGAGCCTCTGCCACACCGTGGTGGTGCAGGGGGTCTCCGCCATCCTCGCCTTTCCGCAGAGCCGCGGGGAGATGCTGGAGCTGGACTTCATCTCGGCGGCGCTGCGCATCCCCGTGGTCAGCATCGTGCTGGGCGAGTTCCCCCGGCGGAGCCCGGTAAGGCGGCGCGGGGCGGCGGCAGGGCTCCCTCCGCGCAGGGGCAGGGCAGCGCGGGGCCCGCCTGGCGCCCGTCCCGCGGCCCCGGGCTCCCTGCGAAGGGCCGGGGTCCGGCTGCCCGGCGCCTGGGCGCGGGAGCCGGGCGGCGCTCCGGGTGGGGGGGGACGGGGCCCGACCCCTGCCCGGGGAGACTGACTCTGGGGCCGCCGGAATCGGTTTTCTGGTCATCCCCTCCTCTTGCATCTCCCCCGTGTTGACCCTTGCTCGCAGCCCAGGTGTGGAGGGGGACGAGCATCCTCCCTGTGAAAAGGCAGAGCTCGGTGGCAAAAGCAAAGTTGTGAACCCGAAGCCTTAGGCTGTGTTAAGTTGTAGAGTTGAGAGGAGAAAGGGCGTCCAGGTCCAGGACGTGGACTGATGAGTGCTGGAGGTCCTTGGCTTGGCTTTTGGAGAAGGACATGTTTCACAGACGGAAAGAAGGTTGCTAGCAAAAAAAAAACCAAACCAAACCAAATAAAACCAGCACCCAGGTTGTTTGTTTATTGGTGGTCTAAATGCTGTGCTCCGTTTGTGTAGGTTGTTCACCAGATGTCACTTCTCAGGGAAGTTGTTCACTGTAACTTGAATTTGCATCGAGCTATCTAAAACATCAGGATTTTATTCACTCATAGTTCATGCATCACTGCTAGATCAGATTTTTGCTAAATCTAATTGCTAGACTGAAGTCTGGCCATGTCTGCGTTTGATTGTGTAGCTAAAATAGTAGAAACTAAATTCATTGTGTTTGACAGTCTTAGGTGCAAGTAGCATTAGTATCCAAGGTGAGCTAAACTTTTTATTATACAGAGATGGCAACTTAATGTTACACACTCTGGAAAAGGTGATAGTTCAATATTTTGCAAATGTGTGTTTGATGCCAGTGATCATCTTCAAGCAAAAGAGATAGAACAAAATGCACTGTTCTGTGTGGCCCATGCAAGCAAGGGAAGTCATGAGTAAAATGGCAGAAGCTGCCATTTAAGTAGCCAGGAGAAATAGTTGTTTTATGTAAAAACACAGATGTTAATTTTGCTCTCAAAATGTAATCAGAAAAAAAGATTACCAACTGAATTTGCTTAGCAAAAGCAAATATAAAACCCAGCCTGGATCACTGTTAGACTTGCCTATTTTTTTGTGTTAAGTTGTGACAAAAAATGCAGGAAAAGAAAGACCGTGCTGGGCAGCACCTAGCCTGCAACTGAAGGTGTGACTGCTCTGTGCTGATCAGAGCTCAGTTTTCACCTCAGCAAAAACCATGTAACCCAGGTTTCTGTAGATTTGTACAGAAACTCGAGGATAATCAGTGCCACTGAATGCCACTATTGGTGTGTGTTTAGTGCCAATAGCGTCCAGGTTTGGTCAGTTGTATCTACCAGCTTTGCAGCTACACTTCTAGTTGTGCTGGAGTCAATAGCCAAAGCTCCCTGGAGACCAGATCTTGCACCCAGCACCTCCTTTCTCTGTCTATTAAAATCAGAATTACTTTAATTTCCATCTTAGAAGTGTGTCTAGTTCATCCAAAGCTGCCTGAGGACACAAGGTGTGTTCTATGCATATAGCACAGGGTTAGAGTCATTGCTCCTTTCCATAGACTTTAAAGCTCCTGCTTAATTTTCAAATTCTTCTCAGTGGGAAACCAACTGGATCAATCTATCCAAATCAGGACTTTGTTCTTAAGCAGACAGTTTTCAGTGAGTGAAACCAATGCTTGACATCGAACTTGTGCTGAATAGAGTCCATTATTTTTTCAGCTGAGCTAAAAAAAATTACTCTTCAAGGCTCTGTGGATTTAAAAGCAATCGCAGCCTTACTCAAAGGCCAGCAGCTAATAGAAGTATATTAGTCTCTCAAGATTGGCTTGGATGGCCAGACGTCTTTCTGAACACTCTATTTTCATACCTTCACATGATGAATACCATTTTAAGGCTGACTCTGGAGGCAGTGTGCCAGCAGCCTTACCTCGCATACTTCCCATAGATAAAGGATTTGCAACAGCATCTTGGACCCAGGGGACCCCAGAGATACTTGCCTCAGCAGCCTCTGGTACATTACTACTGTCACAATCCCATGCTAGCACTGGCATGACATGAACATACCATGGACCTCCCACCTTCCCAGCTTAATGGGCCTGGAGCTGCAGACTGGCCACTTCTACTGACTGGCAATCTTAGAGGAGATGACTGTAAGTGACATCTTTGTAGGTGAAACAGATTTTGCTGACAGGCCCAGCATGCAGTTCTTTAGAGAAGAAAAGTCAGGAAGAAAAGACTTGAGATCTAGCCTTGCTTCTGAAATGTGAAGCATCGGCCTCCCTGGGGTCATCTTTCCCACTGATACTTTAGCAAAGCAGTGCTCCCTTCCTCCAGAACACCACCGCGCACACCTTGGGGGGCTACCTGCAGTTAGTTTCCTTCCAGGCAGGAGCAGAAGCAGACCCAAAACTTCTTTGCCCTTGAAGAGCATTCCCCACTGTCTGCCATATGAGGAGCACAGCAAACATGCTAACAAACTCAACATTCACTACATGCTGTCTGAAGCTGCTTCTCTTCAGCATTCAGAATCTTTGTTAGGATGCTTTTAAGTAGTAATATCTAACAAGGTCTCATTTTCCACATTACGCCAGGACAGGAGTACACATAACAGTGTTTGTACTGCAACTGGATGTTAACGTTAGTTCATCCAGAAATTTATTTAGTAGATACTGATTTTGTAACTGAAAAGCAGGTTGATCTTTGAGCAAATCTTCCCTAATATGGCAAAAAGCAATTATTTAAGAGGAAGAAGATAAGGATCTAGAATGGAAATACATTTCATTAATACTGGCTGTTGCCTCTGTGACATTTGATGCTATACTTAAAACTTCTAACATCGAGAAGAAATCCACAGCATCACAGCTGGGCAACTACAGTCAGGTGGATACCTAGGGTGTTTTCAAAAGTTTTGTGATTGTTCAAGCATCTTTAAAAGTTTGTTTCTCATTAAATTCTACTCTCCTGAAGTTAACAAAAAAAAAGCCCCAACAGCCATCACAAAGCATGGTACAGCATTCGTTTTCTCACAAGCAACAGCTTTTGCTGCAAGTTCAGGATTGTGTGTGGAAAAATGCACACATGGCTTCAAGGAATGCTACACAGAGTAAAATGTGATGTACTTTTTTTCATTTTCATTTGTGTATGTGATTTAATGACTGACATACGCTGATAGTAAATCCAGACACTGTTGTGACCTGAAAAAAGCTGTTTCCTTTTTTGAGTTCACTGTCACTTCAGTAAATTTTCACAGTCTTTGTAAGCAAAAGTAACAATTTAACACTATCATTCAGCAATCAAAAAACCACTGGATTTCTTTACTACTAACACAAATGCAAATTGCACTGAACCTTTGACAGCTCATTAATTTGAGACAGCAGTTCACAAGCACTGATGCCATTGAGGCAAGGCTTGTCACATCACGTATCTTTGTATGAAGAAGCACACTATTTTTTCATTCTAAGACTGCCAGCATCACTAATAATTTTCCCAGGGACAGAACACAGAAGAGATCCAGCGAACTTGAACCATAAATAAATACAGTGATATCACTTCTACTACTACAGTTCAGAGACAAGAGTCTGGGAAGAATAGGCCATAATAACCATTTTCTAGGTGATACTATCAGAAATACAGGGGAGATAATGTTTGCAGCAGTGTTCTCTGAACTTAAGAACTTAGGGAGTATTTTCAGTGTGTTTCAGATAAATCAGTACCTCTGATGCCTTTTAACAGGAAAAGGAATCTTCTCAGAGCCACAAAACAGAATAAAGTAAATCTGAATCATCAGTCCCTTCATTGCCAGTCCATGCTTTATCTGGTTTCCTGAGGAACTGGAATTGCAGCATTGCTGATTATGGCTATGACTTCAGAGAGGGTCAAAAGAATAAATAAATCAAGTCAGAGTTTTAGGTTAAACAGTTAATTTGCTGGTGAAGTAGCAAGCTCAGCCGCGGAACAGATGCTCTGAAAAGAAACTGACCATTAACATTTGTTTGTTTGTTTTTACAGGAGTTAAGGTTTCTTTTGAAAACACCTTTACAGTTTTATGTATGTCAAATCATTCTGGGTGGGGAATTATACATCCTTCCCTTTTGGAAATAGCCAGGAATACCATTGTGTGTACAGTATCCCCAGAAGTCATAGTGACCTGCAAGACACAGGCGACACAGAGCACCAATGAGGGGAGGCAGAAATTACAGCAAGGGGGTGGAGGTGAGGGAAAAGATTCTGTCCAACTAAATACTCAAAGGAACTTTTTTCCTCCCCTTCAAGCCAGAATTGCATTTTTGCAAAAAAAAAAAAATTTCTTTTTAATCAGCCAAAAAAAAAAATTTAAAATTTCATTTTTCAGGAGAGGCCACAAAATGTGGTTAGCTGCAGGCTCTGGTAAATCAGACTATCATTATCTTGAAGTTTGTAGTAGTTACTCTGTAGATGAGGAATATTTATTCAGTCTTTCCCTGTGATCACCAACCCTCCTCACCTCATACTGCATAAATAGTATGGCACGTACCTTTTGTACACTTCAAGAGGGTTTGTGGGAGGTGCCTTGAGTGAAAAAAGGGTGGAAATTGAAAGGACATGAAAACAATTGTTCAGCTGCTTCTTTCAGCCAAGGTCTCTGAGCAGTTTTGCTCATGGTGAGCTTTTGAAACTTGCACAATTTAGGCCACTGATCTGTTGTAAAGGGACAGTCCTTTTACATTGCCAGCTAATGTAAAAAAAAGCTTTGGGTAACTAACAGTTTTGCTCCATAGCCAGCTATCCTGTAGATTCATTAATTCTTTTAAACACAGATTTCAGCACCATAACTGCATTTTGCTGGCAGTTTTTGGTTCTAGCCTCATATGAGAAGTCTCCTGAATTGTAGCAGTCCTCCGTTAAAGAGCAATTACACAAGGTTTACTAACCCATCCAACCTCCTGCCTTTCATATGCTTTTCCCCAGTATCATACATTGTCCTCAGGTTGTAACTGTGAGTTGTTTTACTTGTGCTCCTGTGCTGTGTTGGACATTGTCAGCCACGAGAGCACCACGGTTTTCATAGTTCACTTGTGTTGTCAGCTGAAGCCAATCCAATATATCTAAACTGATAAACAATGTGCATTGAAGGGAAAGGAGTCCTCATTTATATTCTTTGCATGGTCAGAAAGCCCTCAACTTTTGTGAAATATTGTCATAATGTTTGGGAGTTGTATTGGCACCTTCTTCTATTTTGCCGTTTTTCACCTTGTGTAATGCTCAGGGTCTGTTTTCTGTGTGTGTTGCACACTTGATAATACAAGAAGTCACTTGTTTTTTGTCTTTGTCCCCTAAATTGTCAGAGTCACAATAAACACTGTTTAAAACACCACTAAAGGCATCCAGTCATGTAAAACAGAACATTGCAGCTTGCCTGCCTATGGGGAATTAAGGGTAGTTCCTCTGTCAACAAGCTTTGCATACTCAGAAGCATGGGGCAATGAAAAGAAAAAAAAGAACTAGTCTCTTTTATTCCAGTTAATTCCAGTTAACAGTGTTTAAGGAGGATTCAGTTCATTGTGACTGCAAAAGGTCACTTTTCAGAATGCTGAGAAGTGGTGAGAGTATTTTTACTTTCAGTTCCTTCCTCTGGATCCTTAATTTTTATGTCTCATTGAGACGGACAGAGCCAGAACTCTAACATAGTTAACTTTTCCAAGTAGCAACTTTCCGTGCTATCTCCCAACTCCTTTGCTTTGGAAGAAATCCCCTCAGAAGCTCATTGAATTTGGTATCCTACTATTGGGCTTTTGCAATTAAAAGCTTTTGCAGCTTAGAATGTTTTAGCATGGTATGTCCTAAATGTATACGACACTTTGAGGTATGAGAATGTATTATTTTCCCTGGTGTTTTGTTGCTTATGGAGGAGCAAAATTTTTGAGGTGCAAAAGTGTTTTCAAGCATATTAGTTCAAGACTTGGAAGCTGTTTGTAATACTAAAAAGTTACTTGGTATTCTTTACCACCTAAGTCTCAGTGGAATCCTACAGCAGGCTTCTTCAACTTTTCTAAGTTTCTTCAACACTTATTTTAGATAGCATAAAGGTCTTCCTGTTTTATAGTATTTGTAATTTGTAATGTAATTTGTGAGGCTTGGTTTGCACAACCACCATTCACAACTGTATTCACCATGCATAATTTTCTGTATATTTCTATTGTCCTGGCAATTAATATATAAGGAAAAGCTTGACATGCCATAGTTTGAATGCTTATTTCAAAGTTAGAGGGGTATAAGTACTACACACTTTGAGTCTGGATAGTGCAGCATTATTTGGAATACATAGCACCAGGGAGTCTTCATTTGAGTGCCTTCAAGTCAACAGTGAGCAGTATATCTCAAATACAGCAAAGGGATGTTACCCAGATTTAGAACGTGCACTGAGTCTACAATTATTTATGGTCTGTGACTCTGGGAATCCTTAGATAAAATTGTGCCAATGTTCTCTTTGTTCTTGAAGTACATCCTGTGTACAAACTGTGAAGTTTTAGCAAATCGCTTGGTCAACTTTATAAATTCTGTTTTATTTTCAGTTACATCCATTCCATGTGAAAAGGGTGGTGAAGAGTTAAGATTTGGGAAAGGGGTGGAGGGAAGGTGATTCTTGTAGCTAAATATTAGACTAGTAGATACTTCCTGTGTAAATGGAAAAGAGATATCTATACTGAATTGATAGGAAAACTCAAAAGCAAAGATACCTGCCCTGTAGTTAGATGTGCACTTGCTTATCAGTCTCCTTCCGTGCTGTACTTACGTTTACTATACTAGATTCTGGAGAAAATATTTGAGCTGGCTAGTAACAAGATTTTCTCATTCCTCATCCTGAGCTGCTTCCTTGATGCAGAAAAAGCTGAGTTAACATCAAATTCAGTACCATATGTGATGTTTTCTTTTGTGTTTTTTGCTATTCTGGGTGTTCACAAAACAATGTCTTCCTCATGGCATAGCCTAGAAGAGGTCTTTCATAATAAACTGCACAAACTCATGTTCATAATGAGTGATTAAACTATGACAGAGTTAAATTATTGATTATTACTTTATCAAATGACATGCATTATTAGAAGAAACACCAAAGAATACTTAGCTTTATTCACAAAGTAAAAAATAAAATTTGGCCCCAAAAAAGACAAATTTAATGACAATTCACTATCAGATAATATATGAATACAAAAGTTATGGTACCAAACAGATTAACAAAGAAAACACTGTCTAGAAATGTAAGTTGAGGTGTTCAGTATAACTTCCCCCAAGAATGTGTACACAAAAGTCAGAGAAAGCACCCCATCTTTCCACTAAAATGGAAGCAGAGCTATGAAAATCAGAAAACAGCCAAGGATCCTGTCATG